>NC_045435.1:54970404-55139322 GCF_002776525.5 Piliocolobus tephrosceles | reverse complement strand
TATCTATCTATCTATCTATCTATCTATCTATCTATCTATCTATCTATCTATCTATCTATGTATCTCTCTCTCTCTACAAGTTGACCTGAGTGAGACAGTAAGACAAACCCCCCCTCTTCCTCCTCCTCCAACATGAAGATGATGAGGTTGAAGACCTTTAATGATGACCCACTTCCACTTAGTGAATAGTAAATAGATTTTCTCTTCCTTATGATTTTCTTAATACCATTTTCTTTTCTCTAGCTTATTTTATTACAAAAATACAGCATACAATGCATATAACATACAAAATATGTGGGAATCTATTGTTTACATTGTCATTAAGGTTTCTGGTCAACTGTAGGCTATCAGTAGCTAAATTTGGGGGCAGTTAAGTTATACTTGGATTTTCAACTGTGCGGGAGATTGGTGCCCCAACCCCTGCATTGCTCAAGAGTCAATTTGTGTGTGTGTTTCTGTGTGTGTATAAAATCCATTTTTGTAATGATTTACTTCTTAGTACAACATGGCAATTTGAGAAGGGATTCCAGTTAATGGGGAATATCCTGGTTAATTGAATTTTTGTTAATTTCAGATTGTTTTTTCTTTACTGTGTTCCTACAAATTTGAGTGTAGTATAATACACCACATAGAAGACTGTGCTATGTTTGCTGCATATATACCTGCATCTGTTAAATTTTATAAAAAAAAGTAAAAGCCATTTCATTATATCTCATTCTATATAATTTGTTAATGTAATTAGAAACAGATTGTGTTTGTGATGGGATGTTTAAGCCAATTAAAGAAAAACATTTTCAAATAGTAGAACTACCCAAAGTCCTGATGGAGACAAGAACTGTATGTCAGTGTTGTAAAGTAATTATTCTGGCATCTGCAGCTGGCGATGGGCTAGTTGCTAACTGCAGGTGGAGATCCCTCATCAGCAAGTGTTAATAATGAGTTGGAAGTGCAAGGGGAAGAAAGAATTCATTTTCACTCTTTCTGTCTCTTTGAATAAAATGATTCACAATCTGTACAGCTCCTGTGAGTTTCACTAGCAGCATTTTTAAAAAATAAAATTACTAAATCTTAGCAATGCAAATCATTTAAGGGTCATAGAAAAAACCAAAATACCTTGTGGAGAATCTCTCTTATTTCTCATTATGCCTACATGGCTTAGAGACTTCTGAAGGGAGTTAACTCACAATCTCCATAGGTAGCCCATTCCATTTTATTTTTTGAAATTTCTTATTTAGGGCTAAAATCTGCCTCTGTAAATTAACAGTAGTAATAACAAGAGCAATAACTGCTGAAACCCGCATTTGCTGAGTGCAATATTTAGCTGCAGATAACAAGATGAACTGTAGCTACTTTTAGTAAAAAGATATTTTGAAACAGAGAATTAGATACTGACAAAATTCGAAAAGCTAGTGGAACAGCCTATAGATAAGGCTTTGAGAAGTATCTTCTCAAACATTATCAAACAACTGGCAGTAACAGGGGAGTAAGAAGAAACTATAGTCATTCCAGGACCCTACTGTTTCCCACTTGCCCAATACCAAAACAAAGTAAAACAACACAAAACAAAGCAACACCTGAACCCGCTCTCTCTCTAAATCTATTTAGCTCTAGTTTCTTCTACTATTCTACATATGTCATAGTCTCCAAGTTTCTTTTCTTTCTTGTTGCTGTTTTTGTTGTATTGTTTTTAACTCCTTTGTGGTCAGGTGAGTAACGCTGTTTTACCTTTGTAATGAGCAGAACCAAATAGTCATGTGATGCATAAAGACGTTTTGGTCAGCAATGAATGTACCACATACATGATGGTGATCTCGTAAGATTTTAATGGAACTGAAAAAATTCCTATTGTCTAGTGATGGCATAGCCATTTTAAAGTTGTAGCACAATGCATTACCTTTTCTATGTTTAGATACACAAATACTCACCATTGTGTTATAATAGTCCACAGTACTCAGTACAGAAACATGCTGTGCAAGTTTATAGTCTAGAAGCAATAGGCTACATTAGATAGCATAGTTGTGGAGTATTGATACAGTGATAGAGTCAGGAAGCAGAGAAATTCTAGGCAGAAAAAGGTGGGTCCCTGGCGAGGGCTCCACCCTCAAGCCAAAAAGCCAAAGACCACAGCCCAAAGTGAGAAGATACATTCCTGTTTTCCCACTCGAATGTTGCCTTTTCCAAAACCACCCATGGGCTTCCCCACTCCCCATTCTGTGCCTATAAAAACCCCATACTTGGCAGTCAGAGAGAAGAAGTAGCTGGACATCAAAGACTATGACTGAACATTGGAGAGAACCAGCTTGACTTTAGAGGGACAACTTGATGGTGTAACTTTGGAGAAGAACCTGCCAGTGACAGCCGGACTTCAGGGGAAGACTACCTTTCCAACCCATTCCCTTTTCTGCTCCCCTTCGCACTGACAGCCACTTTCATTGGCAATAAAATCCCCCACATTTACCATCCTTCAATTTGTTCATGCAAGCTCATTTCTCCTGGATGCCGGACAAGAGCTCAGATACCATGAGTGCAGATACAAAAGGCGGTTACACTTGCCCTTTGCCCTCACTGGCAGAAGGCTCACTGAGCTGTTAACACTTAAGCCATCTGTGGATGGCAGAGCTAAAAAGTCACTGTGATACTCCCTCTGGCACTTCAGGGGTCACGGGTATTCCCCATAGATGTTGCCACAGGGCCTGCCCAGAGTTTGTTCCTGCCAGTGGTCAAAAGCACTCACCCTGGCTCCTGCACCTGCACATGTGCCTGCTTCCCCTGAAAGGGCTTAAAAGATGCAGGCTGGGTAAGTAAGGCACACCTGTCATGAGTCCCACGAAGGGGTCAGGGAAATACCTTGCTTCAGTAGGCAACTCCAAGTTTGTCTAAGTGCATTCTATGATGTTCTCACAATGAAGGAATCACTTAAAGTCACATTTCTCAGAAGGCATTCTTATTATTAAGTGACATATGACTATAGAGGAACATCTGATGCAGCACGTTGGAGAACTAATATTTTTTGATGCCATACACAGATTCTTCAATTTCCTGCCACATTTTGACTCTCAAAGAATGCATCAGAGTTAGCTTTGCAGGAAGACACACAGGAGGCTAGGATAGATGAAAATAAAGGTAATCCTTGATGAAAATAAAGGTAATCCTTGTTCTTTTTGCAATTCCTGTAAGGATTTCATCCTACTCTGATAGCATTAATTAGTTACATTTTACAACATTATGTTTAGTAAGTGGTGTTATATCAGTTTTATGAAAGAACAAAGGATCAGCAAGATTAACTGGATTCTCAGAGATTACATACTCATTGGAAAAAGTGAGAATTAAAACAGAGAGCCTTTCTCTCACAACCATTCTACTTCTTTTAAGGAAAGAAGAGAACTACCAGTTTTTTCACATTAGAGAAAATGAAGATCAGGACACTTTTGCATGCATTAGTAGTATACTTAATATATTTGACAACCAGAACAGGTAATTTTTAACATTCCCTCTCCTTTCTATGAGAAAGTTATTATGAGTAGTAACCTTAAGTAAAACAAGTAATGATAATGACAAAAAGGAAATGCAGACAGTGAAATATTTGTGTAATTGAACTTGTACAATAATGCTGATAAAAATACGTTAAATGAACAAAAAAAAAGATTAAAGATTCATACATTTTTGTTACATTAGCATATGTTTTTTAAAAGGAGGAAAACTTATACCTCATATTAGTATCTCATACCTGAGAATAATAACACAATTTAGGCTTTTAAAATTTCTTCAGATTTGTCTATGACCTTATCAAAATCGATCTTTGCATATTCATGTTCAATAGACAGTATAGCCACATATATCAATCTATCTTTACTCAAGATTCATCAAAGCACATTTTAAAATTCTAAATGATTTTTACACATAAAATACAGGCACATCAATGGGAAAAGTCTTCAACATAAGGATACATTTGTTAGAGATTCATAAAAAGTCTACAATAAATTTCAGATTAAGAAACTAAAACTTCAAGTGGTCACAAAGAATAAGAAAGCAAAAGCAATTCAAGAACATTGTACTTTCAATGTCTATTTAAAAGCATACTGTTTAAAAGCAAAAGTGTAGAGTTTCACAGGGATTATTGACAAAAACTGTGCCCAAAGCACCTCAGGCCATTCCAAAGCATTATGAATGTTTTTGTAAAACAAATGCATGCACCCGAGTCCGTGTACATCAGGGACTAACATAACTGGAAGTTCTCCAGCTCTCTCAATGTTGATTCTTCCTTATTTCTTAATGAAAATTTATCTACCTGAAACACCGGATTTGCTAGCTCCTCTTCCTGCTGATGTGATCATGCAGCTAAGTCTTTTTTGTTTTGTTTTTTTTTTTGTTTTGTTTTGTTTTTTTAAAAGACAGAAGCGAAAGTGTATGCACTATGGTGCTTGTGGGAAGGTTCTTCCCTAAGGCAGGTGGATCACGAGGTCAGGAGTTCGAGACCAGCCTGACCAATATGGTGAAACCCCATCTCTACTGAAAATACAAAAATTAGCCAGGAGTGGCAGCACGCACCTGTAATCCCAGCTACTTAGGAGGCTGAGACAGGAGAATCGCTTGAACTCGGGAGGCGGAGGTTGCAGTGAGCTGGGATCGGGCCACTGCACTTCAGCCTGAGTGACAGAGGGAGACTCCGATTCAAAAAAATAAATAAATAAGGCCAGACGCGGTGGCTCACACTTGTAATCCCAGCATTTTGGGAGGCCAAGACGGGTGGATCACGAGGTCAGGAGATCGAGACCATCCTGGCTAACACAGTGAAACCCCGTCTCTACTAAAAATGCGAAGTGGCGGGCGCCTGTAGTCCCAGCTACACGGGAGGCTGAGGCAGGAGAATGGCGTGAGCCTGCGAGGTGGAGCTTGCAGTGAGCCGAGATCCCGCCACGGCACTCCAGCCTGGGCGACAGAGCGAGACTCCGTCTCAAAAAAAAAAAGAAATAAATAAAATAAATAAAAATAAAATGGAAACAGAGTGTACTTCTCTTTTCTTTCATCCTGCTGCCTGCAGTGCAGAACTGACAGCTGGAGATTGAGGCGCCATCTTGGATCGTGAAGCGATATTTTGACGCAGGATGACAAGAACCCAGAAATGCCAGTATAGTAGAGCAAAATAATAGAAGGCACTTGGTTCATTGTTAAATGCATATTTGACTACTCCCACCAAAAGGGAATACATACTTTTGTATTCAAGTCACTATTTTTAAGATCTCTTGCTCAGAATCCAATAATATGAACAAGCTAATATTACGTCACAAATACAAACCTCTTACAACGTAAATTCTGCAAAATTATATTGTAATTATTAAGCATGCTTAGATTCTCAATTAAGTACTTGTCCCTGCCACTAATAGCCTTATGATTCTAGACATTCGTAGTGAGGGAAAATTAATAGTAACAAGGTTTTTGCACGCGTTAAATGATATGATGCTGAATATGACATATGGTAAGAGCTTGGTAAATACGTTCTTTTGTTCTTTAAAGAAATCTATGTACTTGAGATGGAAATCACCGCTTTCGTTAAATCTCCCATGCACAATCAGATAAAATCTGATGTTTTGGGACTTAAAATAACTTTCAACAAATCAAACCCAAATCATGAGCCTGCATGTAGAAATGAACCTACAATATGAATTCTATGTAAACATTATTAAAATTGATGCTGTAAGTTCTTGCCTAGTACCAACATAAGAAGTCCCAAGGATTTTTACAAAGCTATTCTGTAAAACTGTGTCTGCATTGGCCATATAAGGAACTAAGATGAGTCAAGTGAGACACTTAGGGAGCAACATTTAAAGAGGCACTCACATGCAGGTTCTGCACGTGGAGGAAACTGACAGTAAGTGCTGCCCTAAACGTTGTGTTCTAGGTGTCTCACTTGCCTGACCCTATTCCTGGTCCTGGTCTAGGGACACAGACTGGTCTAATCACAGGCAGTAAAATGCCACTGCCTCCTACAGTAGGCCATTGATTCTCTTTCTCTTACCTGATTTTCATATGTAGGAAAAATGGAAATATAAACATTTGTAGGATTAATGAACAAATGAGCAACTGAGTGACAACTGAACCATCAATTTATTCATTCTGCTTATATATTTCCAGAAAGGTAAGAAACACCAGAAAATATTTAATTTCTTTCACACCACTCTTTTTTCTTAAACTGAAGCATAATTTACATACAGTAAAATGTATAGCACTTGAGCATATGACTTGAGGAGTTTTTGCCTATATTTGTCACTAAAAATTGGAGGTAATGTAATTTCTTTCTGAGGTAATATAGTTTTTTTCCTTGATCTGGTTGGTAATTTCCTCATGCCACTTTCAAATTAATAATCCCCCCGATCACCCCAGAGGCCAACACTATTCTGCTTATCTCCATAGCCTAGTTTTACCTATTCTCGAACATCATATAAATGGAATCTGACTGTATGTTAAATTTATTCCTGAGAATTTGATCATGTTTAGTGCTATTGTAAATGGTATTGTTATTTATTATTATTTTAAATATCTTTTTCTAAATGTTCTGGTTTATAGAAAGACTGAGTATTGCATTGTGACTTTGCTATATTCATTTACTAATCTTAGTAATTTGTATTTCTTTTCAGTCTTTCTATGTGTAGAATCCCATCCTCTACAAATAAAGAGGGTTTTAATTCTTCCTTCCCAACTTCATAGTTTTTCTTTTCCTTATCTTATTGCACGAGCTAACAGCTTCAGTCTAGTATTGAGAGAAATTGTTTGAATATATATATATTTGTCTTATTACTGACACTCAGGGCAGACCATCAATATTTACAATTAAATTGGATATTAGCTGTGGGTTTTCGTAGATATCTATTTTCAGATTTTAAAAGTTTCCTTCTATACCTCGTTTGCTGACTTTTTTTTTTCATTAAGAGAAAGTGTGTTGAATTATTCATTTATTTTAAAAATACACCATTGGAAAAACATGACATAAAATTAATTGCAGGTATTTAGAATGTACCATTTGATTAATTTTGACCAATATGTACATTCATGAAATCATAATCACAATCAAGCTAACAGACATTTATATCACCCTCAAAAGTTTTCTTTTTCTCCTTTGTAATCCATCCTTCCCTCTACCGCATCCCTAGAAACACTAATATGCTTTCTGCGACTATAGGGTTCATTTAGATTTCTAGAATTTTATATAACTGGAGTCAGAGAGTATGTAATTGCCTTTTTATTTGTTTTCAATCAGGCTTCTCTCATTCTGCATAATATGGAAATTCATCCAGATTGTTTTTATTATTGTTGTTTTTTTGAGACAGACTTTGGCTCTGTCACCCAGGCTGAAGTGCAGAGGCATGATCTCTGCTCATTGCAACCTCCACCTCCTGGGTTCAAGTTTCTCATCCCTCAGCCTCCCAAGTAGCTGTGATTATGGGTGCACACCACCACACTCAGCTAATGTTTTGGTATTTTTTAGTAGCGATGGACATTTACCATGTTATTCAGACTGGTCTCGAACTCCTGGCTCAAGTGATCTGCCCACCTTGGCCTCCGAAAGTGCTGGGATTACAAGCATAAGCCACTGCGCCTGGCCCCACATTGTTAACTGCACAATCATTGATTATTATTGCTGCATGTCTTTCATATGCATTTATCACAATTGGATTATACATTCATTGTTGATGGGTATTTGTATTATTTTCCAATTGTTAGTTATGAATAAAGCCAATATGAATATTTGTTTAGAAGTATTTGGGTAATAAACGTTATTACTCTTCATAAGTACTTAGTGGTAGAATGGCTTCTCTCTATAATAAATGTATGTATATATTTTTTCTAAGAAAAGAAAATGCTAATCTCTTTTCCAAAGTGGTTGGGCCATTTCATATTCCCACCAGAAATGCAAGAGAGTTCCAATTGTGCCATAACCTCACCAACACTTTGTGTAATTAACTGTTTTCATTTTAGATTGCCTAATGAATGTGTATTAGTATCTCATCTTAGGTTTAATTGGTGTTTTCCTGGTGACTGACAATGTTGAATCTTTTCAAGTACTTATTGATTATTATTATCTCTTCCTTTCTCTTTCTATCTCTCTGTTTGTGTCTCTGTCTCATTTTAGTAAAGTATATTTTTTTAATTATAATTATGCTTTAAGTTCTAGGGTGCATGTGAACAATGTGCAGCTTTGTTACATAGGTACACATGTGCCGTGTTGGTTTGCTGCACCCATCAACTCGTCATTTACATTAGGTATTTCTCCTAATGCTATCCCTCTCCCAATCTGCCACCTCCCAACAGGCTGTGGTGTGTGATGTCCCCCGCCCTGTGTCCAGGAGTTCTCACTGTTCAATTCCCACCTATGAGTGAGAGCATGCAGTGTTTGGTTTTCTGTCCTTGTGATAGTTTGCTGAGAATGATGGTTTCCAGCTTCGTCCATGTCCCTGCAAAGGACATAAACTCATCCTTTTTTATGGCTGCATGGTATTTCATGGTGTATTTGTGCCATATTTTCTTAATCTAGTCTATCCTTGATGGACATTTGGGTTGGTTCCAAGTCTTTGCTATTGCGAATAGTGCCGCAATAAACATACATGTGCATGTGCCTTTATAGTAGCATAATTTATAATCCTTTGGGTACATACTCAGTAATGATATAGCTGGGTCAAACGGTATTTCTAGTTCTAGATCCTTGAGGAATTGCCACACTGACTTCCACAATGGTTGAAATAATTTACACTCCCACCAACAGTGTAAAAGCATTTCAATTTCTCCACATCCTCTCCAGCATCTTTTGTTTCCTGACTTAATGATCGCTATTCTAACTGGCATGAGATAGTATCTCATTGTGGTTTGATTTGCATTTCTCTGATGACCAGTGATGATTTCTCTGATGACCAGTGATCATGTGTCTGTTGGATGCATAAATGTCTTTTTTGAGAAGTGTCTGTCCATATCCTTTGCCCAGTTTTTGATGGGGTTGTCTTTTTCTTGTAAATTTGTTTAAGTTCTTTGTAGATTCTGGATATTAGCTCTTTGTCAGATGGGTAGATTGCAAAAATTTTCTCCCATTCTGTAGGTTGCCTGTTCACTCTGATGGTAGTTTCTTTTGCCATGCAGAAGCACCTTAGTTTAATTAGATCCCATTTATCAATTTTGGCTTTTGTTGCCATTACTTTTGATGTTTTAGACATGAAGTCCTTGCCCATGCCTATGTCCTGAATGATATTGCCTAGGTTTTCTTCTAGAGTTTTTATGGTTTTAGGTCTAACATTTAAGTCTTTCATCCATCTTGAATCAAGTTTTGCATAAGGTATAAAGAAGGGATCCAGTTTCAGCTTTCTACATATGGCTAGCCAGTTTTCCCAACACCGTCTATTAAATAGGGAATCCTTTCCCCATTTCTTGTTTTTGTCATCAGGTTTGTCAAAGATCAGATGGTTGTAGATGTGTGGTGTTATTTCTGAGATGCCTGTTCTGTTCCACTGGTCTATATATCTGTTTTGATACCAGTACCATGCTGTTTTTGTTACTGTACACTTGTAATATAGTTTGAAGTCAGGTAACGTGATGCCTGAAGCTTTGTTCTTTTTGCTTAGGATTGTCTTGGCAATGCGGGCTCTTTTTTGGTTCCATATGAACTTTAAAGCAGTTTTTTCCAATTCTGTGAAGAAAGTCATTGGTAGCTTCACGGAGATGGCATTGAATCTACAAATTACCTTGGGCAATATGGTCACTTTTACAATATTGATTCTTCCTATCCATAAGCATGGAATGTTCTTCCATTTGTTTGTGTTCTCTTTTATTTCACTGAGCAGTGGTTTGTAGTTCTGCTTGAAGAGGTCCTTCACATCCCTTGTAAGTTGGATTCCTAGGTATTTTATTCTCTTTGAAGCAATTGTGACTGGGAGTTCACTCATGATTTGATTTTCTGTTTGTCTGTTATTGGTGTATAGGAATGCTTGTGATTTTTGCACATTCATTTTGTATACTGAGACTTTGCTGAAGTCGTTTATCAGCTTAAGGAGGTTTTGGGCTGAGATGATGGGGTTTCTAAATATACAATCATGTCATCTGCAAACAGGGACAATTTGACTTCCTCTTTTCCTAACTGAATACACTTTATTTATTTCTCTTGCCTGATTGCCCTAGCCAGAACTTCCAACACTATGTTGAATAGGAGTGGTGAGAGAGGACATCTTTCTCATGTGCAAGTTTTCAAAGGGAATGCTTCCAGGTTTTTCCCTTTCCATATGATCTTGGCTGTGGGTTTGTCATAAATAGCTCTTTTATTTTGAGATACATTCCATCAATACCTAGTGTGTTGAAAGTTTTTAGCATGAAGGGCTGTTGAATTTTGTCAAAGGCCTTTTCTGCATCTATTGAGATAATCATGTGTTTTTTGTCATTGGATCTGTTTATGTGATGGATTATGTTCACTGATTTGTGTATGTTGAACCAGTTTTGCATCCCAGGGATGAAGCCATCTTGATTGTGGTGGATAAGCTTTTTGATGTGCTGCTGGATCCGGTTTGCCAGTATTTTATTGAGGATTTTCGCATCAATGTTCAGCAGGGATATTGGTCTAAAATTCTCTTTTTTTGTAGTGTCTCTGCCAGGCTTTGGTATCAGAATGATTCTGGCCTCATAAAATGAGTTAGAGAGAATTCCCTCTTTTTGTATTGATTGGAATAGTTTCATAAGGAATGGTACCAGTTCCTCTGTGTACCTCTGGTAGAATTCAGCTGTGAATCCATCTGGTCCTGGACTTTTTTTGGTTGGTAAACTATTAATTATTGCCTCAATTTCAGAGCCTGTTATTGGTCTATTCAGGGATTCAACTTCTTCCTGATTTAGTCTTGGGAGGGTGTATGTGTCCAGGAATTTATCTATTTCTTCTAGATTTTCTAGTTTATTTGCATAGAGGTGTTTATAGTGTTCTCTGATGGTAGTTTGTATTGCTGTGGGATCGGTGGGGATATCCCCTTTATCATTTTTCATTGTGTCTGTTTGATTCCTCTCTCTTTTCTTCTTTATTAGTCTTACTAGCAATTTGTTAATTTTGTTGATCTTTTCAAAAAAACAACTCCTGGATTTATTAATTTTTTGAAGGGTTTTTTGTGTCTCTACCTCCTTCAGTTCTGCTCTGATCTTTGTTGTTTCTTGTTTTCTGCTATGTGTTTGAATGTGTTTGCTCTTGCTTCTTTAGTTCTTTTAATTGTGATGTTAGGGTGTTGATTTTAGATCTTTGCTGCTTTCTCTTGTGGGCATTTAGTGCTACAAATTTCTTTCTACACACTGCTTTAAATGTGTCCCAGAGATTCTGGTATGTTGTGTCTTGGCTCTCATTGGTTTCAGAGAACATCTTTATTTCTGCCTACATTTCATTATTTACTCAGTAGTTATTCAGGAGTAAGTTGTTCAGTTTCCACGTAGTTGTGCGATTTTGAGTGAGTTTCTTCATCCAGAGTTCTAATTTGATTGCACTGTGGTCTGAGAGACAGTTTGTTGTGATTTCTGTTTATTTACATTTGCTAAGGAATGCTTCACTTCCAATTATGTGGTCAATTTTAGAATAAATGTGATGTGGTGCTGAGAAGAATATATGTTCTGTTGATTTGGGGTGGAGAGTTCTGTAGATGTCTATTAGGTCCACTTGGTGCAGAGCTGAGTTCAAGTCCTGGATATTCTTGTTAACCTTCTGTCTCATTGATCTGTCTAATACTGTCAGTGGGGTGTTAAAGTCTCCCATTATTATTGTGTGGGAGTCTAAGTCTCTTTGTAGGTCCCTAAGGGCTTGCTTTATGAATCTGGGTGCTCCTGTATTGGGTCCGTATATATTTAGGATAGTTAGCTCTTCTTACTGCGTTGATCCCTTTGCCATTATGTAATGGCCTTCTTCGTCTCTTTTGATCTTTGTTGGTTTAAAGTCTGTTTTGTCAGAGACTAGGATTGCAACCCCTGCTTGTTTTTGCTTTCCATTTTCTTGGTAGGTCTTCCTCCATCCCTTTATTTTGAACCTATGTGTGTCTCTGCACGTAAGATGGGTCTCCTGAATACAGCACACTGATGGGCCTTGACTCTTTATCCAATTTGCCAGTTTGTGTCTTTTAATTTACATTTAAGGTTAATATTGTTATGTGTGAATTTGATCCTGTCATTATGATGTTAGCTGGATATTTTGCCCATTAATTGATGCAGTTTCTTCATAGCATCGATGGTCTTTACCATTTGGCATGTTTTTGCAGTGGCTGATACCAGTTGTTCCTTTCCATGTTTAGTGCTTCCTTCAGGAGCTCTTGAAAGGCAGGCCTGGTGGTGTCAGAATCTCTCAGCATTTGCTTGTCTGTAAAGGATTTTATTTCTCCTTCACTTTTGAAGCTTAGTTTGGCTGGATGTGAAATTCTGGGTTGAAAATTCCTTTCTTTAAGAATGTTGAGAATGTTGAATATTGGCCCCCACTCTCTTCTGGCTTGTAGGGTTTCTGCCAAAAGATCCGCTGTTACTCTGATGGGCCTACCTTTGTTGGTACCCAACCTTTCTCTCTGGCTGCCATTAACACTTTTCCTTCATTTCAACCTTGGTGAATCTGACAATTATGTGTCTTGGGGTTGCTCTTCTTGAGGAGTATCTTTGTGGTGTTCTCTGTATTTCCTGAATTTGAATGTTGGCTTGGGGCTAGGTTGGGGTAGTTCTCCTGGATAATATCCTGAAGAGTGTTTTACAACTTGTTTACATTCTCCCCATCACTTTTAGGTATACCAATCAGATGTAGAATTTGTCCTTTCACATAGTCCAATATTTTTTGAAGGCTTTGTTTGTTTCTTTTTACTCTTTTTCCTCTAAACTTATCTTCTAGCTTTATTTCATTAATTTGCTCTTCAGTCACTGATATCCTTTCTTCCACTCGATCAAATTGCCTATTGAAGCTTGTGCATGTGTCACGAAGTTCTCGTGCCATGGTTTTCAGTTCCATCAGGTCATTTAAGGTCTTCTCTACTCTGTTTATTCTAGTTATCCATTCATCTAACCTTCTTTCAAGGTTTTTACCCTCCCTGCGATGGGTTAGAACATCCTCCTTTAGCTCAGAGAAGTTTGTTATTACCGACCTTCTGAAGTCTACTTCTGTCAACTTGTCACAGTCGTTCTCCATCCAGCTTTGTTCTGTTGCTGGTGAGGAGCTGCTGTCCTTTGGAGGAGAAGAGGCACTCTGGTTTTTAGAATTTTCAGCTTTTCTGCTCTGGTTTCTCCCCATCTTTGTGTTTTTTTCTACCTTTGGTCTTTGATGATGGTGACCTGCAGATGGGGTTTTGGCATGGATGTTCTTTTTGTTCATGTTGGTGCTGTTCCTTTCTGTTTGTTAGTTTTCCTTCTAATAGTCCAGTGCCTCACCTGAAGGTCTTTTGGAGTTTGCTGGAGGTCCCCTCCAGACATTGTTTGCCTGGGTATCACCAGTGGAGGCTGCAGAACAGCAAATATTTCAGAACAGCAAATATTGCTGCCTGATCCTTCCTCTGGAAGCTTTGTCCCAGAGGGGCACCCACCTGTGTGAAGTGTCTGTCAGGCCCTACTGGGAAGTGTCTCCCAGTTAGGCTACATGGGTTCAGGGACCCACTTGAGGAGGCAGTCTGTCTATTCTCAAAGGTCAAACCCCATGCTAGGGGAACCACTGCTCTCTTCAGAGCTGTCAGAAAGGGACATTTAACTCTGCAGAAGTTTCTGCTGCCTTTTGTTCAGCTGTGCCCTGCCCACAGAGGTGGAGTCTATAGAGGCAGTAGGCCTTGCTGAGCTGTGGTTGGCTCCACCCAGTTTGAGCTTCTTGGCTGTTTTGTTTATCTACTCAAGCCTCAGCAATGGCAGATGCTCCTCCCCCTGCCCAGCTGCAGCCTCGCAGGTCAATCTTGGACTGCTGCACTACAGTGAGCAAGGCTCCATGGGTGTGGGACCCACCGAGCCAGGCATGGGAGAGAATCTCCTGGTCTGCCAGTTGCTACGACTGTGGGAAAAGCACAGTATTTGGGAAGCAGTGCCCTGTTTTTCCAGGTACAATCTGTCATGGCTTCCCTTGGCTAGGAAAGGGAAATCCCTCCACCCCTTGGACTTCCCAGGTGAGGTGACTTGCCCTGCTTCGACTTGCCCTCCATGGGCTGCACCCACTGTCCAACCAGTCCCAATGAGATGAACCAGGTACCTCAGTTGGAAGTGCAGAAACCACCCGTCTTCTGCGTCGAACATGCCAGGAGCTGCAGATCAGACTTTCTATTTGGCCATCTTGGACGAAGATCTCTGGTAAAGTGCATTTTCAAAGATTTTGCCCGCCCCCCACTTTTTTTGGTTATTTGTCTTACTTTTTAGTTGTAATAGGGTTTTATATATCCTGGATTTAATTCTTTATCTGAGAGCTGTATTGTAAATATTTTGTCTCAAGTTGTAGCTAGTCATTTTGTTTCCTAAGTGCTGTCTGTAAAAGGAAAAAATCTTAAATTTTGACAGAATTCAGTTTCTCATTTTTTTCTTTTAGGTTTTGTTCAAAAACTTTGCAAACTTTAAGGTTAAAAGACTTTTTTCTATGTTTTAGTAAAGAGGTTTTATAGTTTTAGATTTTACATTTAGGTAGGTCTCTCATCCATTTTGAGTAAACCCTTACATGGTGGGAGATGAAGATCTATGTTCATTATTTTCTATATTTATACTCACATAACCCAGCACAATTTGTCAGAAAATTTTTCTTTCTCTGTTGAGTTGCTTTGGCACATTTGCCAAAAATCAATCAATATGTAAGCATAGGTCCGTTTCTGGCCTCTCTATTATTTTCCATTAATCTATATTGTCACTATAACTAAATTGTCTTGGTTACTGTAGCTTTAAAATAAATCTAAAGTCATATAAAGTTCTCCATTTTGTTCCTCTCTGTATTTTTAAAATAACATTGCTTATATTGGGTCCTGTACATATTTTAATATCATCTTATTAATTTCTTTAAAAGTAAAGCCTTCTAGAATTTTGATTAGGATTGCATTGAATCCATGGAATAACTATAGGAGAATGTCTGTCTTAAAAATACTGTCTTTTTGTCCATTAACCTGGTGTACATATTTTAAAATTTCTCTCAGCAATGTTTTGTGGTTTTCAGTAAAGCATTTTTAGATGTCTTTTGTTAGGTTTATTCCTAAGTATTTTGTGGTAATTACATCATCTAGAAATAGGGAACATCTTCTGCTGTTGTTAAAACTTTCTCTGTTTTCTTGCTACCTACTTTCACGGGGACTGCCTTCTGCTCCTGTGTTCTACCAAACATGAAACAATTTGTGTGTCCTATGTCTTCAGACAGACTTGTTACTATTCGAAATTTGATTCACCTGTTTGACTTGTAACCTTAGTTTGTGTGTGTGTGTGTGTGTGTGTGTGTGTGTTTTGAGACAGAATCTTGCTCTTGTCAACCCAGCTAGAGTGCAATGATGCAGTCTCGACTCACTGTAACCTCTACCTCCTGGGTTCAAGCAATTCTCCTGCCTCAGCCTCCCAAGGAGCTGGGATTACAGGTGCCCACCACCACACCTGGCTAATTGTTTGTATTTTGAATAGAGATGGCATTTCATCATGTTGGCCAGGCTGGTCTTGAACTCCTGACCTCAGGTGATCCACCTGCTTTGGCCTCCCAAAGTATTGGGACAACAGGCATGAGCCACCATGCCCGGCAGACCTTAGTTTTTTGATGGATTATTAAAAGGTTTTGATTTTTAAAATTATTTAACTTTTTCTAATTGTTAGAATGAAACAGCATTCTCTGTTGTTTCTGGATCCAAACAGAACTGTTTGAAAATTTTAATGTTATATTTTCATTATTTTCAGATCAAAAGACATTATTTTTATTATGATTTTTATTGATTTAATGAGATTTTTGGAAGTGTGTCACTTAATTTATCATTTGGTAATTTCATATTATTTTGTCATTGATTTTAGTTGAATTCTGTTGTGTTGGCAATCATGCTCTGTATGTTTACTGAGGCGTCATTTTATAAGTGGAGCATCACTTGTCTATATTGGTGAAAATGTCCTTTGCAAACATGATTAAAATTTGTACTTTGAAGTTGTTGGCCATAGTGTCCTAAAATATCAAATAAGGTAGTTTGGGTAGTAGTTTTGTACACATCTTCTATGTCTTTATTAATATTTAAATGCTGTGGGCCAGGTACAGTGGCCCATGCCTATAATCCCAGCACTTTGGGAGGCTGAGGTAGGTGGATTGCTTGAGGTTAGGAGTTCAAGAACAGCCTGACCAATGTGGTAAAACCTCTGTCTCTACTAAAAATACAAAAATTAGCCAGGCATGGTGGTGCATGCCTGTAATCCCACCTACTCAGGAGGCTGAGGCAAGAGAATCACTTGAACCCAGGAGCCAGAGGTTGCAGTGAGCCGAAGTCATGCCACTCAGTGCAGCCACTGCATTGCAGCCTGTGTAACAGAGCAAGACTCTGTCAAAAAAAAAAAAAAAAAAATGCCATGTTATGTCTTTTTCTCCTGCCAGTTCTATCATTTTTTATTCCTTATATTTGAACATGTGCTTTTAAATGTATACATGTTTAGAGTTGTTGTAGCTTCCTGATGAATTTATCCTGTTATCATTATAAAACTTACTCTTTATTTCTGATGATATTTCTTGTCTTGACATTCACTTTGTCTCAAATTGACATAGCTCTATGCTGGATTGCTTATTAGTGTCTGCTTGGTGTGTCTTTCCCGTCTGCTCACTTTTCAACTGTGTGTGTACACTATTGTTCCACTAGAGAAACAGAACCAGTAGGCTAGATGGCAAGAAAAAGAGTAATCATTGAAAATATCCAAATTTTGTCTGTTGAGTACCAAGTTTCTGGTATTTTGTTTATTTGAGGTCCTTTCCATACCTTTATCTATCTATTGAAATATTTATTAGGGGCCTATAATATAGCAGGTGCTCAGCTGTAATTTTGAAACATACCAATACGAATGGAAACTCTCTGTCAGTAGAGTGGTACCCAGCGTTTGACATCACACAAAAATCCACTGACACATAGACTCCAGCATCCTAGGCTTTACCCAAACTCAGCCACTTGGGTGCACTTAGTCTGCCACCTGCTTCCCACCTTTGCTGTGAATTCTTTCCTTTCTGGATTGGGTGCCTCATGCTCGTTGCTGTGAGCAGAAAGACAAGTAAGCCCAAGTATCCAGGTGTTATTACTCTTTCGTTTTATTTCTTACAGGTTATGACAATCAACTGAGCAGGAAATAAAAGACCTCTAAAGTTAATGTAGTACTTGTCTACATATATGCATGGAACAGTCATAGTTAAATTAGTCAGGATACAGTTTAGCCACGGGCACTTGTTCTGCTCTGAAATTGAAGACAGATTCATAAGTTCGAAATGAAAGGGGAAAATAAGTAGTCCTTTGAAAAATAAGTGTAATGTTACTTCAACTTCATAATTTAGGAGTAAGGTATGTAGACATTAATTTGAACTCTAATAAGTGTATTTAATAAGCATACTATAAGATTACATAATTACTATGTAGCCTAAGAATATTTAATAACCAACCACATTATACAAAGCTATTATGCTTTACAGTATGGAATAGAGTTCCATTTTCACTTTCAGAATTAGCATTCCTCCCATGCTGATAAATCACATAATTGGTTCTTTACTGATTAAACCATTGTTTCCCCTCTTTTAGTATTTGGAACTGGAACAACTTACTTTTGATGAGTCCTACTTACTGGTCCAGTCCCAGCCCACCTGCACATTATAGTATCTCTGTGTTTGTATGACTTTAGAAAGCCTCAGGCTAATTTTTCTTGAATAATTCATTATCTATATTTTCAATGATACATGTATCCTGGGAACGCTGATCATATGCATTGCTCGCTTTGATCTTGAGAGAGCTTAGGAGATTTTGAACTGCATTTTCATCATACATTAAATTTGTTGGCTGCAATATGAAATCTGTTGTCACTAACACTTAATTTAAGGAAAGCCACAGAGAATCCTTCAATGCTTAGCAGCAGCAAGAACTTTGCACAGTCTTTGTCTTTGTTTCCAGGCCTTAGGTGGTGGGCATAGGGACATTACATTCACACTAAAGCAAACTTATTTTAACTAATTGTTAAAATTCCATTTGGCAAATACTTTTCTCATCTCTGCTCTTATGCAGTACACATTTTAGTGGAAAGGGACAAAAAAAATAAATGAACAGTAACACTTTTATAATTATAAATGATCTAAAGACAAAAAAAAAAAAGATGATGACATAGAGTGGGTAAGACTAGCAGCTACGAAGTTTGGGGAGCCCAGGGAGAAATGAAACTGTGGGGCTCTTCTATAAAAAAATAAGAATCTTGGCATGGCAACAGCAGAAATGAAACCAGCCCTGTTAGCATGATGGGAAAGAGTGGGCAGGGACTTTAATAAGTGTGTGGTAAACCTTTAGGTAAACTTTAGAAGTTAAATTGATAGAGAAGAGTCATTCCCATGGCCCTAACCAGCTTGAAGAACAGAAAGTCCTGGGGAGCTGATGCACCTAGACCAAGCTCTACAAGATGAAGCCCTGGAGAGAAACTGGGGCTCTATAAGGCCTGTTAAGTCATGTCAGCGTGTGAGAATTTGGCAAGCAAGCCTTACAAAGTGCTTTATGGATGGAAGCTTCTCTGTGTCTATTCATTCTTCTGGGCTGCCTGGTGGTTAAGAAAAAAAAAAGAAAGTGACGGATTTTCCGTCCTTCCCTCTGTGTCTCCCTCACTTCTTTCCTTTCTATTTATATTATATGCCAAAATCATAAGTAGTTGAGGATAATTCACTCAATTGTTTGATTTTATGAAAGATTGATCCCAACCATTGGACTAAATAGACGTACTGATTTAAGTGAAACAGAGAAACCACTATCTCCCCAAAAAACAATTGAAAATAATGAGAAAAGAGTCATTTACGTAATACACAAACACACACATATATATATACACACACACATATATATACACACTTTATATATGTAACATCTATACACACTTTATGTATGCACATACACACACACAGAGTTATCCCTCACTATCCATGGAGAATTGATCCCTGGACTCCCTTCTTTCCACAGATACCAAATTCCCATTTGTTGAAGTTCCTGATATAAAATGGTGTAGCATTTGTGTATAACCTATGCATGTGTATCCATATATTTTAAATCATCTCCAATTACTTTTTGGAGTGTCTGCTTGGTGTGTCTGCTTGGTGTGTCGCTGGTGCAAGTCCCCGAGTTCAAAGGCAGAAGAACTGCCTGGAGTCTGAGGTACAACAGCAGGAGGAGCAGAAAAACATGTCCAGCACAAGAAGAAGGAGAGCCACAAGACTCAACAAGCAAAACTTAGCCCACCATTTTCTGCCTGCTTTGTCCTAGCCAGGCTGCCAGCCTACTGTATGGTGCCCAGCCACACTGAGGCGGGGTCATCCTCTCCCAGTCCACCAACTCACATGTCAGTCTCCTTTGTTAATACCCTCACAAACACATCCGGAAGCACTACTTTTTGTGTTGACAAAAAGTCAACAATCAAGTTGACACCTAATATTAACCAATCAAGTTGATGCCTAATATTAACCATCACAGGGGATGATATAGTTTGGATATTTGCCCTGCCCAGTTTTGGAGGTGGAGCCTGGTGGGAGAAGTTTGGATCATAGGAGTGGATCCCTCATGAATGGCTTGTGTCATCCTCTTGGTGATAAGTGAGCTCTTGCTTTGAGTTCACAGAAGATCTGGTCATTGAAAAGCGTGCGGCGCCTCACCCCCGCCTTGTTCCTGCTTTTGCCATGTGATGGGCCTACTCCCCCTTGGTCTTCCACCATGACTGTAATCTTTTGGAGGCCTCCCCAGAAGCTGATGACAGAGCTATGCTTCCTGTATAACCTGCAGAACCATGAGACAATTAAACCTATTTTCTTTATAAATTACCCAGTCTCAGCAACTTCTTTACAGCAATGCAAGAACAACCTAACATAGGAAGAGCCAGTAATCTTCCACATGGAAAACTTATGGTATTATTTTTCCGTTAGAGATATAAATAAAAACTGATTGCTATAAACTAGAAACAAACTATTTTTTTATAGGTTTTATATGCCTTCATTGGCCATCAACATAGATAAAATCAGATGGCCAAAGATCTTCTATCCATTCAGCCAAAATGATTTAGAATTTATTCTGTCATTATTTATTTATTCATTTAGCCAATGTCTACTTATTAATTACCTTCAATAGGCCAGAAATTTGGCAGATTCTGTGGTTGCTAAAGATACAATGTTTCCTATTATGGTTGATTTAAAAAAAAAAAAACCAAATACCATTGAAAAATGAGAGATCATTGTTAACATGACAAAAAATGACCTTATACAAATTTTTAAATCCAGGTTGATCATGCAATGGATCCTTTTGATGTCTGCAATAATGTGAGTAATAAGGGATTTCTATTTGTACCCTATTGTATTTTTTTGATTTTCAGAAAATTAGAATATGTCCAGCTAAAGAGCATTTAAGAGTAGCCTAAATATTGTACAGTTCACTGAAACTTACAATTTTAAGTAACTTAATGCTTTAAACAGAATCTCTTGTTCAGGACTAGCATAATGACAGAAATTTTACTTCTGCTTGTCAATTTCTTGTCACAGATAAATGTGGTGAAGTCAGTAGCTCCCTTGTTTCAAGCCTAAGGACTGTGGGACTCTTCTGAACAGCAGACATTGAAATTCTGAAAGTGTCATCACTGGTTGTTGCCTTTGCTTTGTCTGACTTCATTATTGGTAGTTCTAAATATCAGCATTATTCTCTCTCGAGTGTTCCTACCAGAACTTTTTTGTTCAGTGGGAACTAGGAGGGAGGAGACAGCAGCTTTTCACTGGGTCTGGTGTTGACTATGAAGTAACATGTTTGAAGATTTTGAAGATCTGCACTGAATGATGACATTGGAAAGCTGAATACCTTTGTGATGTTATCCGGTCCATATATGATGTTATCTACTCCATGTATGACTAGTGATTTTGTTTATGTAGCAGCAATTCCTTTTTCTACTTATGTGATTGGCAAATTCTGTAACAAGTTGCCAGTCTTGTTCTGTGAAACACAACCCTGCAAATGAAACCCAAATTTATGTATCCATTCAAATGTGTTTTATGCTACCGTTATATTAAGGACCCCAAGGAAATTATAAGGCCAGAGCCCATTTCTCATTGGTATCCAAAAATATCAAAAATATTGATGTAAGAAGAAAAAAAATTACTCATAAAAGATTCATCGTACTAATGCATTTTGACATGGTAAGTATTCAGAGAGTTAGAATAAATGGCCACTTAATATGAGTAACTCAGCATGAAAAAAAGTTTATTAGCTCCTCTGCTATCAGTCAATCAACTTTAGTAATAACTGCCTCTCCTTATTAGCACGTGTAATAGTCCCTAAGCAAAATTAAGAGTTTAGATCAAACATACAACCTATGGAGATTTAGAGAACAATGCTTATTTTCCTGCTAATGTATCATTAATATAAATATTGCTTTTTATTTATGTAAACTTTACAGTAATTGGGGCATGGAGTAAAGGAGCATGAGATCACTGCACTTGCTATAAGACTCACAGCAGGTGCCACATCCTTTATGTGAGTCTCCATGGAGGTACCACCCACACAACATCTGCAGAAATGACCTAGCTTATAGTTTAGGCCTCTTAACTGTGTGATCTTAATAAATTACCCAACTTCTCTGAGGTTTAGCTTCCTTGCCTATAAAATAAAGAATAATTACCTGTTAAAAAATATTTGCTATGATGCAATGAATCATCCAAATGACAGGCCCAGCCCTGTGGTTTTTCCTCTTGCGGGTACATCTTATGGATCAAGAGGCAATGAGTGCACATATTTTTGGTGATAGACAGTTATATTTGGAGGAGCCCTACCACTTGTTTTTCAAGTGCTTTTCTTTTTGTTCAGTTAATTTCCAACTCAAATCTTTGACATATACTGTTAACTTGAAAAATGCAAATAATCTAATTATATATTTACACACAAATCTAAGTATCTGTAAACATACATAGATCACACATCAATGCTGAAAGGTGAGTCAGGTGTGTGTGTGTGTGTGTGTGCATATTTAATGGACATTTGCTAGAACTAGTTTAAGGGTTAGATCATAAACTACCTAATGGTAGCAGGTATGTCTTATTTATCGCTCAATACTGAGCACCAAGCACAGGGGTGAATGTACGCAAGGTGGTTAGGATGTTTGACATAAAGTAGGAACCATGAGCGACTCCAAAGGTAGAAAATGTCCCTGAGGAGTTTGTATAAAGTCATTGCCAACTGTAGGTGTCTTTGAGGACAGAAATTGTGCTTCTCACTCTCCATATTACTTTTTTTTTCTTTCTGAGACAGAGTTTCGCTCTGTTGCCCAGGCTGGAGTGTAGTGGTGCGATCTCCACTCACTGAAACCTCCGCCTCCAGGGTTCAAGCGATTCTCCTGCCTCAGCCTCCTGAGTAGCTGGGACTACAGGCACCTGTTACCACACCCGCCTATTTTTTTTTTTTTTTTTTTTTTTGTATTTTTGGTAGAGACAGGGTTTCACCATGTTGGCCAGGCTGATCTCGATCTCCTGGCCTCAGGTTATCTGCCTGCCTCGGTCTCCCAAAGTGCTGAGATTACAGGCGTGAGCCACCACACCCAGCCTCCATATTGCCTTCTGCAAGGCATTTGAACAGGGTTGAGGGATCAGGAAAGGGAAGAGAGTTTATATCATAGTAAATGTTATTGCTTCACTAAATAAGAGATTTGGAAACTGTTTTACACTTTAACTTATTAAAACATCTTTTTTTTCGGAATAGACTTTCCCCTTTTCTATTTTAATATGTAATTTTCACATAAGAAAGTCTATTTTAAAATCATTTCCAAATTTCCTAACACAATCTGGAAGCTATTTTGGAGATGTGGCATCCCCAGAAGAATAAAGTAGATTGAGTAAATGCTAAATGAGTGTATTAAAAAATAGGCTGCCTTAAAGGCATGTAGGTGTCACTACTATTTTGAAATAATCATCACTTAGAATTATAACTCACTTGTTTTGCAAGCCAAGTTAATATACACACAATTTGAACCACTAATGAGACATTTTTTCATGTAAAGTGTGGGGATGACATGTGGAAATGCAGTGTCCACTAACTAGTTTCTATTTTCATAAGGATTTTAAAATAACAAATATGGTGACAGAAACTAGGTATCATTTACCAAGTTCATTGAAATGGTTATTTTTTCAGTGGTCTCCTAGGAGTCTAAAAGAATAAGGGCAGCTTCCTGGAAACACCTTATAAGAGACCTCAATTGTTCCCAGAAGACGGGAGATTTTCTGAACTCTGTATGATCTTTAACAGTGGTTCATCATTCTTGTTGTACATTACAGTTATATTGGGGGGGTTAAGAAAAATATTGACGTTTGGGTGTATCTGGAACAATCAAATCGTAATCTTTGGTGAAGAGAGAGCTTGTAGGAACTGAGCGTCAGTGTAGTAGAAGCTTCCCAGGTTAATGTGTAGCCATTGTTGAAAATCGTTGACCTAGCAAGAACAAGAAGTACAAGTTCATGACAATGAAACTATAATTTCCACTATCCCTACACAAAAGACACTGTTGATATATCTAAGCATGTTTTCCTACTGAAACCATGTCCAGTCTCAGGAAATCGTTCAATGGTTTTCTCTACATAACTACTAGGAACCAATCAGTATTTCTGTCTCTGAGGAATTTGTGGTAATTTTCAGAGTTCACAGATGTTCAATAAGTATTTATGGATTGATCAGGCTGTCCCCAGTAACCCACCAGCAGGTTACTAGATAGTTGATTTGTTATTTACCTAGCTTGGCCCAGTGTTTCTGAGCAGAAGAAGAATAAGGCACTTCTTAATTGCTTCAAATATTCAAAGAGCAGTTTGTGACTGTGAAGTTTATTTTAAAATCATCTCTGACTGAAACTGAAATCCTATTCTATGATTTTTATCTGGTATCATTAAAAATCTGTAACATATCTGAAATCTGCATTTTTATCAAATAGGCAGTCATTATAATATTTAATGTTAATGCGTTAAAAGGTGTAGTTTACTGAAACAAAGAGACTTTGAGTTAAACAGAGGCGTCGCTTCCACCTAACATAATTCATCCTTAAGGACTACTAAATTCACCTAATGCACATGCCAGTGAATATCCAGGGCCCTGTATCTCCTGCCAGTGAATGAATATAGGACTTCAAAAGCACAAAAAGTAAAGAAGCCGTGCCTTCTAGCCTTCATCCTCTGAAGAGTAGTCTATATACATTTGCTCCTCCTTTTGTTTAAAAATCTTTATCCTCAACATTTAGAAAGTTATACTTTCTCATTTCTTTCACATACAATTCCTAATTACCTCTCTCATGCTATCACACTCTATGCTTTTACAGTATTTTCTATCTCAGTTATTCTGTGAGTTTCCTTAATTGTCTACAAGTACAGAGGAAGTTTGAAAACATTCTTGTTAACGCTTGGAAGAAAGAGTCCACCAGTGTCCCCTTGACTGGCAGCCTTTATCAGACGATGTCATCCAGACTCTCCCACTTTTCCTTTTCTGTGCAGCGAGGCTGTGGGGAAGCCCACAAGACTTTGGCATAGAAGAGCAATTTAGCTGTGACAAGGTGTTTAATCTGCTTTGCATGCCCAGTGGCATTCTTGAGATACTCTTCATCAGAAATCCAAACTCTGGAGCCACCTGCTTCTTTGAGATGTACAAATCTATTAAACTTGCTATAATTCATTTCAAAATGACAAATATAAAGGAAGCAAATGTATCACATACTTAAATGGTCTATTAAGTTAGTACATGTTGAGGCAAACTTCGAATTTATTGTGGCACTCCTATTTTGGAATTATAAGAAGCTGTATGTAGCTAAAGGGATTTTTTAAATGGTTATTTATTTTACCTTTCTTGCTTTATTAAGGTATAATTGATAAATATACATTGTCTATATAGAAGGCATACAATGTAGTGATTTGATATATTTATACATGGTGAAATGATTACCACAATGAAAATAATTAATATCTCCGTCACCTCATATAGTTGTCATTTGTGTGCCTGTGTGTGGTGAAAACACTTAAGATTTAGTATCAGCAAATTTCAAGCACACAGTCAGTATTTTTAACTAAAGTTACCATTAGATTAGCTTTACTTAGACTCCCATAACTTATTCATCTTTTAATTATAACTCTGTACCCTGTGACCAACATCTCCCACTTCCCGTAACCCCCAGTCCCTGGCAACCTCCATCTTATTTGCTGCTTTTGTGAGTTTGGCTTTTCAAAATTTCGATTTTTTTTTTTAAATCTCATTTATGAGATGATACAGTATTTAATCTTCTGTATCCAACTTTTTTTCACCAAGTATAATGTCTGAAGTATAATGTTCTCATTCCTGTTGTCACAAATGGCAGGATTTCCTTCTTTAATTCTTCATTTTCTTTGTTTATTAACTTGTCAATAGAAACTTAAGTTGTTTCCATATCTTGGCTATGGTGAATGCTGTTGCAATAAACATGGGACTGCAGCTATCTCGTCAAAATATTGACTTCATTTCCTTTAGATATATACCCAGTAGCAGGATTGCTAGAGTATGTGGTAGTTTTATTTCTAATTTTTGAGGACCCTCCGTACTGTTTTCCATAATTGATGCGCCAAATTACATTCCCACTAACAGTGTCAGAGTACCTTTTCTCCACACTCTCAACAACTCTTGCTATCTCTTCTCTATCTTATAGTAACCATCCTAACAGGTGTGAGATGATATGCCATGTGATTTTGATTTGCTAATAATTTCTTTAAAGATTAGTGATATTGAGCACCTTTCTTTTTATTATAATTTTTATTTTAGGTTCAGCGGTGCATGTGCAGGTTTGTTATTTAGGTAAAACACTTTGTCACAGGGTTTTGGTGTACAGATTGTTTTGTCATCCAATAGGAATTTTGTCTGATCCTCTCCCTCCTCCTATCCTCCACCCTCAAGTAGGCTCTGGTGTCTGTTGTTTCCCTCTGTGTCCATGTGTTCTCATTTAGCTCCAATTAAAAGTGAGATAGGAAGAATCAATATAATTAAAATAGTCATAGTTCCCAAAGCAATTTACAGATTCAATGTTATTCCTATCAAACGACCAATGATATTATTCACAGAATTAGAAAAAAAAGGTATCTTAAGTATTTGGTTTTTGGTTCCAATGTCAGTTTGTTTAGGATAATGACCTCCAGCTTCATCCATGTTACTGTAAAGGACATGATCTTGTTCTTTTTTACAGCTGCATAGTATTCCATGGTTCATATGTGCCACCTTTTCTTTACCTAGCCTACCACTGATGGGCATTTAGGCTGATTCCATGTCTTTGCTGTTGTAAATAGTGCTGCAATGAACATATGGGTGCATGTGTCTTTATTATAGAAGGATTTACATTCCTTTGGGTATATACCCAATAATTAGATTGCTGGGTTGAATAGCAATTCTGTTTCAGGTTCTTTGAGGAATTGCCACACTGCTTTCCACACTGGCTGAACTAATGTACAGTCCCACCAGCAGTGTATAAGCATTCCTTACTCCACAACCTCACCAGCATCTGTCATTTTTTGACTTTTTCATAGTAGCCATTCTGATTGATGTGAAATGGCATTCCGTTGTCATTTTGATTTGCATTTCTCTAATGATTAATGATGTTGAACATTTTTTCATATGCTTGCTGGCCACATGTATGTCGTCTTTTGAGAAATATCTGTTCATGACACTTGCCTATTTTTTAATGGGGTTGGTTTTCTCCTTGTAAATTTGTTTAACTTCTTCATAGATTCTGGTTATTAGACTTTTGTCAGATGCATAGTTTGCGTTTTCTACCGTTTTGTAGGATGTGTGTTTACTCTGTTGATTTGTGTGCGTGTGTGTGTGTGTGTGTGTGTGAAGAAACTCTTTAGTTCAAGTGGGTCTCATTTGTCAATTTTTTGTTGTTGTTGCAATTACTTTTGGCATCTGCATCTTGAAATTTTTGCCAGATCCTATGTCCAGAATGGTATTTCCTAGGTTATCTTCCATTATTTTTATAGTTTTAGGTTTTACATTGAAGTCTTTAATTCATTTTGAGCTGATTTTTATATATTTTTATATATATTGTGTAAGAAAATGTTGAGTTTCAATCTTATGCATACGGCTAGCCAGTTATCCCAGCATAATTTATTGAATAGGGAGTCCTTTCTCCATTGCTTGTTTTTGTATGCTTTGTGAAACATCAGATGATTGTAGGTGTGTGGCATTACTTCTGGGCTTCCTATTCTGTTCGATTGATTTATGCATCTGTTTTTGTATCAGTACTATGCTGTTTTGATTACTATAGCCTTTAATATAGTTTGAAGTCTTTGTATCAGTACCATGTTGTTTTGATTACTATAACCTTTAATATAGTTTGAAGCCAGGTAATGTGATGCCTCCAGCTTTGTTCTTTTTGATTAGAATTACTTTGGCTATTTAGGCTATTTTTCAGTTCCAAGTGAATTTTAAGATAGCTTTTTTTCTAATTCTGTAAATAATGTCACCGGTAGTTTTGTAGAAATAGCATTGAATCTGTAAATTGCTTTGGGAAGTATGATTATTTTAATGACATTGATTCTTCCTATCAATGAGCATGGAATGTTTTTCCATGTTTTTGTATCATGTCTGATTTCTTTGAGTAGTGTTTTGTAATTATCATTGTAGAGGTCTTCTACCTATCTGGTTAGCTGTATTCATAGGTATTTTATTGTTAAGAGGGAAGTTTATAGCACTAAACACTCACATCAAAAAGTTAGAAAGATCTCAAATTAACAATTTAATATTACAACTAGAGGAATTAGAGAAGCAAGAATAAACCAACCCAAAGCTAGCAGAAGATAAGAAATAACCAAAATCAGAGCTGAATGGAAGGAAATTGAGACACAAAAACACACAAGGGATCAATGAAGCCAGGAGGTTTTTTTTGTTTTTTTTTTTTTTTTGTTTTGTTTTTTTGAGAAAAATTAATAAGATTGAGGGTCGAGTTGCTAGACTAACAAAGACAAAAAGAGAGAACATCTGGATAAACACAATTAGAAATGACAAAAAGACATTACCACTGACCCACAGAAATAGAAAACATCCTCAGAGACTACCATGAACACCTCTATGCCCACAAACTAGAAAATCTAGAATAAATTTCTGGACATATACAACCTCCCAAGACTGAATCAGAAGAAATAGAATCCCTGAACAGAACAACAATGAGTTCCAAAATTGAATCAGTAATAAAAAGTCTACCAACCAAAAAAGAGCCCTGGACCAGGTGAGTTCACAGTTAAATTCTACCAGCTGTATAAAGAAGAGCCGATACCATTCCTACTGAAGCTATTACAAAAAGTTGGGGAGGAGGTACTCCTCCCCAATGCATTCTATGAGGCCAGCACCATTTTGATACCAAAACCTAGCAGAGATACGACCATAAAAGAGAACTTCAGGCTATCCTTGATGAATATTGATACAAAAAATTCTTAACAAAATACTAGCAAAAAAATCCAGTGGCACATCAAGAAGCTAATCCACCACAATCAAGTAGGCTATATCCCTTGGCTGCAAGGTTGGTTCAACATATGCAAATCAATAAATGTGATTCATCACATAAACAGAACTAAAAACAAAAACAACATGATTATTTCTATAGATACAAAAAAGCTTTTGATAAAATTCTACATGTCTTTATGCCAATGAACTAGGCATCAAAGGAACAAACTTCAAAATATTAAGAGCCATCTATGACAAGACCACAACCAACATCATACTGAATTGGCAAAAGCTGGAAGCATTTTCCTTGAAAACCAGCACAAAACAAGGATGCCCCCTATGACCACTCCTATTCAACATAGTACTGGAAGTCCTGACCAGAGCAATCAGGCAAGAGAAATAAATGGAAGGCATCTATGATGGTTAATATTGAGTGTCATCTTGATTGGGTGGAAGGATGTAAAGTATTGTTCCTGTGTGTGTCTGTGAGGGTGTTGCCAAAGAAGATTAACATTTGAGTCAGTGGACTGGGAGAGGCAGACCCACCCTCAATCTGAGTGGGCACAATCTAATCAGCTGCCAGCATGGCCAGAATAAAAGCAGGCAGAAGAATGTAAAAAGACTAGACTGGCTTAGTCTTCTGGCCTACATCTTTTTCCCATGCTAGATACTTCCTGCCTTCAAACATCGAACTCAAGTTCTTCAGTTTTTGGACTCATAGACTTTCAACTACTGACTGAAGGCTGCAGTGTAGGTTTTCCTACTTTTGAGGTTTTGGGACTTGCACTGACTTCCTTGCTCCTCAGCTAGCAGACGGCCTATTGTGAGACCTCACCCTGTGATTGTGTGAGTCAATACTCCTTAATAAACTCCCCTTTATATAAACATCTATTCTATTAGTTCTGTCCCTGTAGAAAACCCTGGTTAATACAACATCTGAATAGAACAAGAGGAAGTCAAACTATCCCAGTATACAGATAATTCTATATCTGGAAAAGCCCACAGTCTCTGCCCAAAAGCTCTTTGATCTGACAAATAACTTCAGCAATGTTTCAAGATACAAAATCAATGTACAAAAATAAGTAGCATTCCTATACACCAACAACATCCAAGCTGAGAGCCAAATCAGGAACAAAATATCGTTCACAATTGAACACTTTTCTACATATCTATTTTTGTCTTCTTTGGAAAAATATTTATTCAGTTTATTTGCCTATTTTTAGTTAAGTTATTTGGTTTTTTACTATTGAGTTATATGAATTTTTAAAAATATATTTTGAATATTAATACTTTATTGAATATATGGTTTGCAAATATTTTCTTCCATTCTATGGGTTATCTTTTTATTTTCTTCGGTTTTTTTCCTTTGTCGTGCAGAAGCTTTTTCATTTCTTGTAGTCCTGCTTGTTTGATTTTGCTTTTGTTTCCTGTGGTTTTCACACCATATGCAAAAAATTATTGCCAAACCAGTATCAGGGAGTTTTTCCCCTTTGTTGTCTTCTAGGAGGTTTACAGTTTTAGGTCTTGCATGTAACACTTTAATCCATTTGGAGTTAAGTTTTGTACATAGCATGAGATAAGGGTTCATTTCAGTTTTTTTCATGAAGATAGCTATCCAGTTTTCCCAACATCTTTTATTGAAGAATTCTTTTTTTGCCATTGTGTGTTCTTAGTGCCCTTGTCAATGATCAGTTGACCATGTATGTAGGTTTACTTCTGGGCTCTCTAATCTGTTCCATTGGTCTATGTGTCTGTGTTTATGATAGTACCATGCTGTTTTGATTGCTATGTCTTTGTAACACCATTTGAATTCAGGTAGTGTGATACATCCAGCTTTACTTTTCTTTCTCAAGACTGCTTTGGCTATTCAGGATATTTTGAGGTTTCCTGTCAATTTTAGGATTATTTATAATATTGCTATAAAAATGCCATTGGGATTTTGATAGGAATTGTATTAAATCTCTAGATTGCTTTGTGTACTATGGACATTTTAACATTATTAATTCTATTAAATAGTATTAATTCCAATTCTTTTTTTTTTTTTTTTTCTTGAGACAGAGTTTGGCTATTGTTGCCCAGGCTGGAGTGCAGTGGCACTGTGTCAGCTTACTGCAACCTCTGCCTCCCCCGTTCAAGCAATTCTCCTGCCTCAGCCTCCCAAGTAGCTGGGATTACAGGTGTGCATCACCACACCTAGCTCATAATTCCAATTCAAAATCAAGAGCTATCTTTCCATGTATTTGTGTCATCTGTAATTTTTTAAATCAATGTTTTATAGTTTTCAGTGTACAGATATTTTACCTACTTGGATAATTTATTACAAAGTGCCATTGTGTGTGTGTGTGTGTGTAGCTGTTATAAGTGGAATTGTTTTCTTGATTTTATTTTTGGGGTAGTTTGTTGTTAGTGTGTAGAAATACAGTTGGTCTTTATAAGATGATTTTGTAACCTGCAACTTTATTGAATTTGTTCTAACAGCTTTTTAGTGGAGTCGTTAGGGTTTTCGTCATGTAAGATCGTATCACCAGCAGAGACATTACCATATTCTTTTCTGATTTGAATGCTTTTTATATGATTGTTTTGCCTAATCGTGGTGGTGAGGGCTTCTATTAACAGGTTCCTGATTGTAGGGAAAAAGTGTTCAGCTTTTCGCTGTTAGCAATAGCATGTCATATATGACTTTTATTCTGCTAAGGTAATTTCCTTGTATTCCTAGCTTACTAGGTGTTTTTATCATGAAAGAATGTTAATTTTTTTCAAATGCCTTTTCTATACCTGTTGAGATAATCATGTTTTTATTCCATCCAATTAATGTGGTGCATCATGTTTATTAATTTGCATACATTAAACCATCCTTGCCTCTCAGGGATAAATATCACTTGATCATGTTGTAGAATTATTTTAATTTGCTATTGGTTTGGATTTGTTAGTATTTTGTTGAAGACCTTTGCATCAATATTCATCTGTGACGTAAACCTGAAATTTCCTTTTATTGTAGTATGCTTATGGCTTTATGAGAGTAATGCTAGCCTATAGTTTGAAATCATTGCCTCCTTGTCATTTTTTTGACAATTTTGAGCTTTACCATTAATTATTTAAATGTTTGATAGAATTTACCCATGAAACCAACTGGTCCTGGGATCTTCTTTGTTGGAAGTGTTTTGATTACTGATTCAGACTTCTTTATTTCTTATTGGTCTGCTCGAATTTTCTCTTTCTTCATGACTCAGTCTTTGTAGGTTGTATGTATCCAGGAATTTATCCATTACTCCTAGGTTATCCAGTTGGCTGATATATAATTGTTCATAATAATCTCTTATAAGCCAGTGCATTTCTTTGGTATCAAGTATGATGTCGCCTCTTTCATATATAATTTTATTTTCATTCTTTCTCTTAAGGCCAGGAATTTGAGACCAGCCTGGGCAACATAGCAAGACCCTGTGTCTCAAAAAAAAAAAAAAAAAACCCAGGCATAATGGTGCCTGCCTGTAGCCTCAGCTACTTGGTGAAGTCTCTGCTTGACCCCAGAAGGTTGAGTTTGCAGTGAGTCCTGATCACGCCCCTGTCCTCCAGCCTAGGTGACAGAGTGAGACTCTGTCTCCAAAAATAAGATGGATGGAAGGAAGGAAGGAAAGAAAGAAAGAGTGTGAGTGATTTGACATAGGAAAAAAAGTACTTGAGATTATTTTGTGTGTGTGTGATGAGAATGTCATGGTGAAATCGTCCTCATGGAAAGAAATTCTCTGCAGGTTGCTAGGTAAGATTTCATCCAAATAATATTTTAGCTGTTTATTAAGTTTCTACCCAAACTTTCTTCTACTTGTGCTTCTATTGGTCACAAGCTGGAACTTTTTGGCTAAATGCCATCTAAAACTATGATTATTGTATAGGTCCTGGTCTTTCCTTACTTGCTTCCACTAAAGCATTGTTTCCAACTTCAATCATTTACATACCACCACCACAGTTATTACTGGTTCTGCATACTATCTCTACTGAAGGTAATATTATTCTTTAACCTGACTCATTTTGGGGGTTTATCTGGATTTATTTTAAAATTAATTTGCAGTAGTATGTATAGATTGCTGTTATATATTTTTCTAATCTATTATTAAAATAGAATCCCAATATTCTACATAAAAATAGTGTGTATCACTGGGGATACAAATAGCACACTTTGAGAATTAATAAAGCAAAGCACTCGTTTTATTCCTCTTTCACTTTGTTACGTTATTTGATATTAGAAACAATTACATGGAGCCGGTCATTCTTTGTCTATATCAGTAAAATGGAGCAGAGTATAGCACATGCTGTGGAAATTTGATCAAGCAAATAAGAAAATCATATATTAAACACCTGATGTGTTCTAGGCACTGATCCTTCATTTAATAGAATTATTTATCTAGTGAGTTCATAAAGATTATTTACATATTTGGGCGGCAAACTTAAGTGGCATTTTCACCAGTGCTGCTATGCTACATAATATTTCTGTTCTTTCTAACCTCAATTATGTCCAGGTCGAAGAAAGCCTGAACTTAACTTTGTAAGAACAAGCTAGTATCTTCACTCCCTAAGTCATTGCTTGTTCCCTTGTTATTTGCCTCCTGGAGCTGAATCTAGGGTATGTCTACATAAGACTGAAAAAGGAGTATGGCATTTGATGCACTGACGTCTTCCACACAGTCAGCATTTCAGTATGGATAAAACTTTGTGAATCAGGGCAGTATCCCAACCTGGATATTAGATGGCAGATTCTAATATTCTTCACTAAATAATTATGTTTGAGGATGAGCTCATTTTTAATGAAGAAAATGTGTCACATGGTCACTTTTTTCTTGAAGAGTAACACACTTTGAATAATGGAAGTCCCAATATTTCAAAGCCTTTAGAAAATCTCTTTTACTCACTCCCCTCATTTGAATACTTGCCTAAGAAACAAAAATGGAATTTTCTTAGTGGTATTGTGTTCCTTTAAAGAAAATCTGGTATACAGAAGTTAGAACTTCATAAATATAAATGATTGCATTGCCAAGAAACTTCAAGATCCACTCTGAAAAACTGCTTATAGCAAGTCCCCTCCCCATTTGTTCATATAATTCTCTTCAGGAAGGGATGAATTGCATAATATATTGTAGTTGGAGTTTATTACTCTTTTCAGTTTTGGCAAATGTATTAAGCAAATGTGCATTAATACCTTTTAACCAATACTGGATGGCTTATCATTGTTTTGATTGGAATTGAACTTAGATTTTTCTTTTCTAGATATGTATATTGGAAATTTGTAGTCAATTTTTTTTACTGTTTTTATATTTTGCATGTAAATATCCCAAACATCCAGGAAATAGTATTTTTCTTCTTGAAATAAGTATTTGGACTCTGAATTTCATTTTAGCTTCTTGTCTATTTCTAATCAATACATTCTAGAGAGTCTATTTATAGGAAAACCTGATATATATCACATTTTCTGACTTCACTATGCACACACCGTATTTCTTCTCTACTTGTTACTATTTGTTAATTACTTATTATTATTCTTACACATCACTCTTTAGTAGTTTCTAATCTTTCTCTCTTATAGGACCCAGTGACTGTCTTGGTCTCTCACAGCAGGAAGAGACGCTCTCAAATAGGTGTATACATGGGGAGAGAGAGAGCAAGGAGATTGAGTTACAATCAGTCACCAGCAAGTTGGCTTGATTTTCTGAATGGAGTGTGGTAGCATGCTATAGAGTCCAAGGAATTTGCCAAATCCATGTAGGAAAATTTGCCCATCCTGACCCCACCCCCCTGCCACCATCCAAGTGAGGCAGACTGACAGAGCACATTGGCTTGCTGTGGAGACAAGATCAGGGAAAGTGCCTCTGAAAAGAAAGCATTTTGGGAGTCCTGAAGGTAGAGAAGGTAATCAATCATGTGAAGAGACAAGAGGAAGGGTATAAGCTAGTTAGAAAACAAGAATAGGATGAGGAAAGAAGGAAAGCAAGATTCAGACCACGTAAGGGCCTTAGAGGTCATAGAAAGGAATTCAGATTTTAAACAAAATGTGTTAAAATAAAATTTGGCAAGAGTGGAGTCACCGAGAACGGACAGAGCCATGTACTCGTGAGTTAATATCGAAGTTCAGGGTAATAGAAGGGTGTGAGATATTTTTTGGAGGATTTGTTGGATAAATTAGATATGTGGAGTTACAGAAAGGGATGAGAAAATACTCACTCTTTGATTATTGTTCCTAATCTCTATCCTTCCCTACAGGAGATTTAGAGGAAGAGTGATGAATCAAAAGTCTTGGTCCAAGGATTAGCTTTGCACCACCTACAAACCTAGGCAGCTGCAGGTACAATTTGTTGATAGGGTTGATACTATCAGATGAGTACAGATCCATGACCATTAAATATAATTCCATCATTTATTTAAAAACTACTTTCTTGAATGATTGAGCTTACTTCTAATAAAAAAGTAAACTATCATCAAAAGGATATTGGTCATTGGATTGGCTTTCTCATCGGTAAGTGTGAGGTTTTGAGAGCATTATTTGGTGATAACCTCAGTACAGGCAGTTGTATCTCAGATCTAGAGAGTAAAGTAACTCATGTTGCTTATGATTTACACCATGTCCACAGGGCACCAGCAGAGGTTACCATGCACACTCCCAAAGTCACTGGGGGGGCTAATACAAATACTTATTCCTTCTCCTTCAGATCCTGGCTGTCTATAGTTATATTTTCCTTGCTTCAGTCATATACAGTGCACCCACTCAGAGCAATTAATTATCTCTGTCTCTTTTAAAATTACTCTCCAATCAAGTAAATATAAAAAGACAGAGTGTTACAAAAAATAATTCCTATCTGGTCCTCTCATTAGCTAGCAATTGCATAAACAGAATATTATTTGCTCTTTGGACATTAATTTAGAAGACATGGAGTCGTGCTGTCTCTAAGCTATTCTGATAAAAGTCCTGTTCTTTTTCTGGATTTCATGATGTCATATAATGATCTTTTAACTTATTGTTTCCTCAGCAAATGGTACCACAGCCATTGTGCAGCCCAGATGCATGATTCTACTTAAATTTTTAAAAAATGTCCTCCTTCAAGGTTGTGTGACCTTGTAGATTCATTTGATACTCAGGAACATTGCAAAATTCCATAAAAATAATTTAATTAATGTTTAAAGCATTATAGTATTTTGAAGATAGTGATAGGTAATAGAGAGAGGAATAAAACTTTACTTGTACTAGAACAAATAGTTAGAAATATAAGTATTTTTCTTCATGAATTTAGTGTTGGATTTCAATATACTAACATTTTCCTCCCAAGACTGATAAAAATATAAAGCATTTTCTACAGCTGAGTAATGACAACAAAAAGGGAAACAGTCAGAATGAACTGCATACTACTAGTATTAGTAATAATACCACCATTAATGTTTAGCAATTAATAATTTATAATACCTTTTTTACCCTTACATTAATGAAACTTACGTTAAGTGACTTGCCCTAGATCACATAGCTTGGGAATCTGGAATCTGGATTAGAGCAGAATTTTAAACTCTGTACTTTTCTTAGTATGGCATCTGATTTCCAAAGTTAGCTATGATAGTCAATAAACAATTAGAAAAGTTGTCTCCATCATCTTTTGGCATCAGTTCTTTTTCTCCTGTGGTCACTGTTACCCTCACTATTGCCTAAGATTGAAAAGCAGTTAGGAAGAAAGCTTGTTCCCAACTTTGAATTGTCCAGTTGACAAAGCTAAGACCTGAGTTGAGTGTAGAAAAAACCTAATCCTGTTGCTGCTATCATACTCTTCAATTGTAGAATCAGGATCAGACCCAATGTACTTATAGTAGGATCATGTGAGAGCTGGAGTTGTGCACAGAAGCCAACAAATCTGATCCCATCAAAGTAGACATGGCTGTAATTTGCTTTGCAAATAACAAATAATAGAATAAAACAATTCATCAGTGAAAGGGGATTACATCATGTAATTAAGGAGCAGATTTCAATCTAGTTGGATTCAAAGGCTCAAATGGTGTCATCAGAATTCAGCCTCTTTCTCTCTCTCTCTCATCTGTTTTCCTTAGTTCTCTGGCAGCTCCAGGTTTACATCTTCACAGCATCAAATTAAACATTTACTCTAGAAAGTAAAACTATTAGCTTTGATTTGAAGTACTTGAGTTAAATGCTGAACCTGCAACTAATTACTGATTTACACATCCATCAGCGATCTTGCCCCCACCCAAACCACATGGAAAGAGAGTGAATGAGAAGTGGATTCCTAATGTGCACAGAGGACTCATTTCTTTTAAGAAACACAGCTGGCTGTATTGAGAAGAAGCCCTGAAGTCTGCATATGGCCAAGGAGAAGTTGAGAGGGAGCAGGAACCAGTATCCAAATTAGAACTGTAACATTCACACTAGTTTTCCCTCCTTGACATCTCACAGCTTCTATGGAGAATATGACAAGGTTGGAGGTCCCCAAATCATCATGTAGATGGTCTTTTCCAATTTCCCTTGGGATACAGAAAATGAAGGAAAATTGATGGTCTGCAGGACAGGCAGGAGTATCTAATCTTTTGGCTTCCCTGGGCCACATTGGAAGAAGAAGAATTGTCTTGGGCCACACATAAAATATACTAACAATAACTGATGAGCTAAAAAAGTTTTCATAATGTTTTAAGGAAGTTTACGAATTTGTGTTGAGCTGGATTCAAAGCTGCACGGGGCTGCATGTAGCCCTTGGGCCGCAGGTTGGACAAGTTTGTGGTAAAGAAATATGGATAAAGTATGAATTGTGCAAAGTTGTAAATATACCTGAACTAGATTTAACTCACAAAGAGAACCCTTTTCAGTCTACCTTTGTGACAACACTGACCTTCCTGTAATAGAAAGGTTACAGCTTTCAGTTAGATGACACATTTTTTTTTTTTTCCAGAGGGTTAGGGATAAACAGCTCTTTTTAACCTATCTCAGTTTTCTACTATCTGTCTTGAACCAATAAAATAACCAAGATTGTGGCAAGGACAATCCAATCCCTCTTTCCTTATAGCATTCAGCATTGAGTTTCTGATGTCTGTCTCTTTTTTCCCTGCAGTTTCTGAGTCTCTGTGCTTCAGTTTCACGTGTCTGTCTTCTGAGGAGCCCATCTGCCAAGCTACATCATGGCAGACTTAATAATAGGCTTTATTACTCTTTCCTGGCAGCTGCCTATGCTTTCTTTCCTTTGTGGGGCAAGGAGGAGGTTCATTCTCACTCTGTGTTCTCTGCTTCTCAAGTCTAAGTATGAGAAGAGGGCAGGAGAAAAGCAGACAGCGTAGTGTATGTCATTCTATTAACAGGGGAGGCAGAAGTAAAAACAAAAGTAAATCTTCCCTCAATTCTTAATGTTCCCGAATCCATGGTGAACTTGTTTTAGCATCGTGGAAATCCCTACCAGGTGTCCTTGTTCCAAATTCTAACCATGAAAGATCAGTTATAAGCCAGCTTTAATAGCCAGTTTTATTCCAATGATTTTGCTTAGAAAATGGTTCCAGGTTTCTAGTACATAAGTTATCTCTGAACTGTCTGCAATGAAATATAGATATTTCTATATGTGGTTTGGGAAAATCTGAATAAGCCAGGTAGCTATGACCTACTTTCTCAGAGGATTCAAACCATTATGGGGCCCTGGGGCCATTTTGAAAACTTCACCATTTCACATATAGTCAACGGAGCCAGATATTGGCATCATTCATTTGAATCCTTGATTAAAAGTATTATTATACATTTACAGTGACCAAAATAATGTAATGGTTTGTAGTATCTTCCAAAAATGGCCACAGGAATATTATCCACATTTTTCCTAAATGTTGGCTCTTCCCCATCAAGACATGAAGTCTCTATCTCCCTCCCTTAAAACTAAACTTTGGCACTTCCCGATCAAGACATGAAATCTCTATCCTCTTCTCTTGAAACTAGATGGGCTTTTGTCATTGTCTCAATAAATAGATGAAGCAGAAGTAGCCTTGTATGATGCTTGACAGTAGGTCATAAAAGGCAATACAGCTTTCTCCTGAACTTCCTTCTTGGGACACTCGCCATTAGAACCCAGACGTCATTTTGTGAATAAGCTTGGACAAAAAGTTTGGGACAGTAAATAATTGGAACAGGTTTAGTTGATTTTTAAAACCAGTGAAAATATGTTAATATCATGAATTAGAACAGATATTCTGGGGAAAATATTAAACTCCCCTATTAAGGATAAATTTTCCTTCCTCCCTTCCTCCCTCCCTTCCTTCCTTCCTTCCTTCCTTCCTTCCTTCCTTCCTTCCTTCCTCCCTTCCTTCCCTCCCTCATTCTCTCCTTACCTCCATCCTTCCCACTCTATTTCTTTCATTACTTCCTATTTCCTTCCTCATCTGCCAAGCTGAACACCACTTTTTTTTTTGCTAGAAATACAGGAAATAAACTGCATCACCAAAGTCCCACTTTCTCCTAGGTGTGCGTAGGACAACTTGGCATAGGACCAAAGTGTCCTGAAAGAGTTAAAGAATCATCCCCAAGATTTATTTCACAATAGATACATTTTATCATATTTTAAAGCATCATGAATATATTATTTAGTTGGTGAAAATATGTGTATTTTCTCCTCTGCTTATTTCTTGATGGAGTTCATGGCTATCCCATCTTCCTCTGACCCTTTTTAAACTTCAGTAAATGTCTATGTGCATGACTGTGAAACCTCCAAAAGATTATTTGTAACATTTTCCCAAAATAACCTTTTCTGTAAGGATCATCCATTTATCCATCCATCCATGAATTAGTACACTTAACCCACATGTGTCAAGTGTCCATTAAGTACAGGATACTAGGGATCCAAAGGTAGGAGTTAGAAGACTTGCCCTTACAAATATCATAGTCTCATGCAAGAGATAGAAAAGCAAACATATAAATTAATTGATTAATTAATTCAACAAACATTTATCAAGCTACTACTGTATTTCCAGGATTATGACAGACTCTGGAGTTCACAGCAATAAGGAAGGTAGATACAGCCTTTGTCTTATAGATAAGGAATTAGGATAGAAAACCAAATAATAACAACAGTACAAAATCCAATAAAGAGTTTAGAGAAGACCTTCTAAGAAAAGGTGTCCAATCCCTTGGCTTCCCTGGGCCACATTGAAAGAAGAAGAATTGTCTTGGACCATACATAAAATACACTAACAATAATGATAGCTGATAAGCAAAAAAAAAAAAAAAATTGCAAAAAAGTCTCATAGTGTTCTAAGAAAGTTTATGAATTTGTGTTGGACCACTTTAAAGCTGTCCTGGGCCACATGCGGCCTGCAGGTCATGGGTTGGACAAGCTTGTCCTAAAGGAAGTGAAGTATCAGCTGAAACCTGTAGACAAATTGGAGTGAGCCAGGTGAAGGCAGATTTTGGGAGCGAGTACAAGTTAAGAAGGAGAGCAGGTGTGACGATCTAGAGGCGAGGAAGAGAATGGGATGTGCATTTGAAAAAAAAGAAAAAGTTCAGTAAGAGAAGGATGATGCCTGGATGGAGATGATAGTGAGAAATAAGCCTGGAAAAGCAGACAGTCTCAAAGGTAAAGGGAAACTATTGAAGGGATTAAGCACCCTGGGACTAATAAGATAATTGTATGTAGACTCTTCTGACTGCAAGATGATGGATAAATCCTCATGGAGCAGGCTTAGAATCAGAAGCCCTGTGAGATGGCTGTAGGGACAATCTTGGACAAAGGTCATGATGGTTAGTATGAGGATGGCGACAGTGATGAATAAAAGTGTACATGTTTAAAATCTGGAAGTATAATATGTAGGGCATTTTTATTTGATGGGTTAGATGTCAAGGATGGAAACATGAAGAGTAAGAATAAATTCCAGGTTTCTAGACTAGGCAACGGGAAGGTTGTCAGGCCACTAAAGACAAACCCTTCCTTAGGAAGGACATTGGGACTGGGCATGGTAGCTGATGACTATAATCTCAGCACTTTGGGAGGACGAAGCAGGTGGATCACAAGGTTAGGAGATCGAGACCATCCTGGCCAGCATGGTGAAACCCCATCTCTACTAAAAACACAAAAATTAGCTGGACATGGTAGTGAGTGCCTATAATCCCAGCTACTTGGGAGGCTGAGGCAGGAGAATCACTTGAACCAGGGAGTTGGAGGCTGCAGTGAGCCAAGATCACACCACTGTACTCCAGCCTGGTGACAGAGCAAGACTCGATCTCAAAAATGAATAAATCAGTAAATCAATAAATAAAGGAAGGAGATTGGATCTGGAAATAAGGTAATGGGTACAGTTTGGGTTATATTGAATCTGAGTTTTCTGTAAACTATCCCAGTAGAAATGTCAATTTTTAGTCAATATAGCCAAGTTGGAAGTTCAATATACATGTCTGGAACTCAGCAAGAAAAAAGTTCACTGAAGCTAAATATCTAAAAACTATCAACATATAGAAGATGATAATAGAATCCCTGAGAGGAGTAAGTATATAAGGTCAGAGAAAAAGGCCTTGTGCAGAATGATAAAGAAAATTAACTTTTAGGGGAGACGTTGGATATCTAGATAGACTCACTGGGGAAAGAAACCAGGAGAATGTGGAACCTAAGAAACCAAATACATTGCAAAGATTTATATATTTAGAAAAAATATACATAAGTTTTAGGAGTATCATCGGGCAGACGTTGAGAACTTTGGACTAAACTAAGGTAGTGGCATTGGTGATGAAGAAGAGAAAACTTACACTTGGGAGATAAAATGGGCCAGGCTTGGAAATCAAAGGTCTCTAAGGATAAAGGAGGAGTGAAGTAGTAATTCCCTGTTTGTTCCAGGCATCAAGGGCAAGTGTAGAGGCTTCCCCACCAGTCAAGTCTCATCAGGGTTTATTCACACTGAGTGTTTAAAGGACACACAAGCAGGCTGTCTATATTATCTTTGCATGTCTTAAAAAGAGTCTGTTTTTAACACAGTGAGTTCTCACTGTGTGACCCTTGCAATGTACGCAGAATTACACAGTGAGATACTTGAAGGCGCTTTCTAGAAAGGGATTGACAACTCTGCGGGTCTCCAGATGACACATGTCCTGACCATTCTTAAGTTGGCTTTGAGGGTTACATCCATAAGAATACGTCTGTTCTGCTTTCTCCTGACAACCAAAGACAAAAGGATTATTAGAGATTCCTCCACAAAATGCATGCTTCAGATTTAATTTTTTAGTTGGCCAAGAACTAACTTGATCCAAAAAGAAGGGGAGTATTCTGAAATTGTATTACAAATTTAAGCCTGGTTATTACTTAAGGCATGGGTCTCTTCCTTCCTTCTTTCTTTCATTTCTTTCTTTCTCCCCTCCCTTCTCTCTTCTCTACCTCTCGACAATGGTAGCTGTATGTTCTACTATCAAAGGCTTAAGAAAATAAGACAAAGCAGAAGAGAATACAAGTTCTACCTGCATAGAGAGATAATAGAAGGCTCCTGGCCTGCAGAGCCAGAGAGCAGGACACTGCCTGTGGCAAGGTCTCCTTGTGTACAGGTAGGAGACTTATGAGTCTGTTGCTACCCAAGCACCTGAAGCTTTTAGCACCCTTGGATAGAACTCATGCAGCTTTTAAGACAGCATCACTTAAACATTCTCTTCAATCAACATTATATTCATCTGGATTTTAAGAAGCTGAGAATTTGCTTTATTACTAGACACTCAGAAAGCAGGGCAAATGATTACGTCCACAAATGACAGGTTCGCTCATTTTAGGATTATTTCACTTCTGGACTGGAAATCTTATATCCTCTGGATCAGTGTCTATTTTTTCATCAGAAAAAAATCACACTAACATTTTTATGAAAATGAGCAAAAAACATTGTACACATATTCTTTTCATTATCCATGATCCATTTTATATATTTACTGCAAAGAGCCTTACAGTAAACATGTCATAATTTTAATGAGTCACATGTGTTGCTAATTAAAAGACTTTATTAGGCTGGATTTCATGTACTGCCTAGTAGCCCTACAATTTATCAGGCTTTCTTTCCTCTGCTGCCTAAGTGAGTCTATAGCCTCTTTGAACTCATCATCCCTTCCAACCTCCATGCTTTTCTAAATGCACCAAGGCTAGGTTTTCATAAAATTCTGCCATCTATGAAGGTTATATTGCCCAAGAACTGAACCAAGTGAATATTATTTTGAAAACTAGCAATGCATTATGTTTAGTGTGTGCAACAGAACTCTCTTGCAGAAAGCCTACAAAATTGAAAGCTGAAAACTGACTCTTGGAGATAAAAAGCACAAAGATGAAAAAGAAAATAGAAAAAAAAAACAAAACAAAACTTGAGCCACTTAACTGAAACCCCCAGTGGTAAAAAAAAAAAAAAAAAAAAAAAAGAAGAAGAAGAAGAAAAAATGGGATGTGAAGCACCTCTGATCCATTTTTTTCAAATCTAAAATACATGTCAAGTAAACATTTTACAAAATCAGTTATTCTTCTCAGATGACACCAATACATTGGCTGTCAGTCGGGGGCTGCTCTCAACTGCTAAGTCATTTGCATTCACTGCCATGCGGCCCCCTTTATCTTTAAGCTAAAGGAGAGAAGGGAACACAAAATACTTTTGAGGTTTGGATCTGATCCTCTGGTGTGTATAGACTGCCTTCTCTCCTTAAATGAGATGTCTGCCTTCCATTACTGCTATATTGAAATAACTAGTGAAAAGAACACAAATGCCTGAAGTGCAGAAGTCACTTCATTTATTCATGCATTCATTCACTCATGTATCTAACGTATTTCTTTTGAATGTCGTATTTCTTTTGATGCATCCACAGTCTGCAGCAGACTGTGGATGCAGGAGTAGACAAAAACAGTGTTTTTGACTCAATGGCGCTTACTTTGTAGTAGGAGTGAAGAGACATTAAATAAGCACGTAAAGTATTTTAAGAGAGTGAGAAATACATTAATTGAATATTTTAAGAGAGAGATAGTGCAACAAAGGAAAAACCTTGATTCCCTTCTCTCAAATCCCATATGCCATCTATTAGCAAAACCTGTTAGTCCTTCAAAATATATTCAGAATCTGACTCATTCTAAACTGTGATCATAAACATCCTGGTCTAAGTCAGCATGCTCTTTCTCCAGTGTTAACACAGTGGCCTTCTGTTTTCTTGGCTTCAATCCTCATCTCCCCTATGATCTATTTTCGTGCAACCAGAGTAATACTTCTAACACTGAGTCAGATCATGCTACTCAGTCCAAGGCCTTCTGATCTCAGAGTAAACACCAAAGTCCCGGCAATGTCTTCAAGGCCCTTTGTCAGCTGCCATCCCTCCACCTCTGCAACCTGGTTTCTCAATACCCTTGTTATGGCCCATGCTGCTCTAAAATCCTGGCTTCCTTGTAATTATTTAAGCACAGCAGCCATGTTCCTACCTTAGGCTCTGTGGTGGGCAGAATTCCAAAATGGCCCCCCAAGTTTCCTGGACCATAATATACACACACCAACTGGCAGCTATTTAATCGAACATGAATTTAGTTACAGCTGTGAAGGGATTTTGTGCGTGTAACTAAAGTCTCAAATTTGTTACCTTTAAAACAGGGAGATTATCCTGGGGGAGGGGAGAGAAGGGAACTTACCTGATTTCATAACACTTTAAATCCGGGGTTAATGGTCAGGAGCAGAGAAAGTCAGATTCAAAGCACAAGGGGATTTGATGTTTAAGGAGTTCTCTGTTGCTAACTTAAAGATAAAGGGGGCCTCATGGCAGTGAACGCAAGTGACTGTTAGTAGCTGAGAGCAGCCCCTGACTGACAGCCATCAAGGAAATGGGTCTGATCACCACAAGGAACTGAATTCTGTCGTCAATCTGAGTGAAACTGGAAGAGGATCCTGAGCCCAAGATGATGTAGCAGCCCAACCAACACCTTGATTTCAGCCATGTGAGACCCTGAGCAGGGAACCCAGTGGCACTGTGCCTAGACTTCTAGTCTATAAGGAACCATGAAATGCTACATGTGTGTTGTTTTAAGCCACTATGTTTGGAGTAATTTGTTATGCAGAACTATAAAACTAATAAAGGCTCTTTGCATTTGCCCTTCCTCTTTCCTAGAATGTTTTCCTCAGTTATCCTTCAGAGACCTCTCTGGCTTTGTCCCTCACTTCCGGTAGGTTTCTGATTAATTACCATCTTGTTATGAGGCATTTCATAACACAAAGGGGCCTGACACTCATATATTGGGTAATTTGAGGATTTGAATCAAGTGACTGTAGAAGTGTAGTTGTTACCAAGCCATCAATGGTCTTGCTGCCCAATGCACATAGCAGCCAAAATCATGGTAGTATCTTTTGAGAAAAGAAAAGCTTTATTGTGAACTGACTGGCAAGGAGACAGGCAGAAAGACTCAAACACCCAAATCTGTGTTTCCAGTCTGAGGTCTGGGGCTGGTTTTACAGGCAGAGGATAATAAGGTATAATTTGATTGGAATCTTCCCATGGGGTGACACCAGGGCTCAATCTAATTGGATCATGGATTATGCCATGTGGTGTCCCTTAATGTGGTCCCCGTTCCTTGGTCTGAGCACTTAGGTTCCAGGTGGTTGCACACTTGGTTCATGCTTAATTATGTAACTTGCAACCTAGGGTCCATGGCAACTGAAAAACAACTCACAACTTCTATTACACAAAGTTGAACCAGGTTGAGCTGGTTTTGTGATTACATAGGCAGGTTATAGAGAAACTGGAGTATTACCCTGGGATTAATGGGAGGGGATCAAGGGGAAAAAATGATGATGGGAATTGAGGACATGGCTATGTAGTAAGAACTATCCAGCAGGACCTGGGACCTTCCATACGGATGTACGGCCAGTGGGAGAAAGTCATGAAAGTATCACTCCTTGGCAGCGTTCCTCCATGCCTATTGTCTAACACACTCACTGGAATATGAGTGTTATGAGGGGAAGTATTTGACCACGTGTGTTCCCTGTTTTATCCCCAGGGCCTAGAACAGTGCTTGAATATAGTGTTCAACCTTCTTCAAGTGAATGTATGAGAAGGTAGAGAGATATTTCATAATCTAGGCAACAGATTTCTCTAACACTTGAGCTAAGACATAGCTGATGAGAAGGAGGTGGCCAAGAGCAGAAAAAGGATATGAAATTCCGGACGGAGGAAATAGAAAACACCCAGGCCCTAAGGAGGAAATTAGTTTCTGTGTTTGAGGAACAGTGTAGACACACAGCTGCATTGAGGTTGAGTGTTGGAAATAATGCCTGATGTGAAAGAGGTAGGCAGAGACTAGCTCATGGAGTGTCTAGTAGGACATGGTAAGTGATAGGGTTTGGATCTGTGTCCCTGCCAAACCTGGTGGTGAATTATAATACCCCGTGTTGAAGGTGGGGACTGGTAGGAGGTGACTGAACCATGGGGGTGGATCCCTCATACAATTGGTGCTGTCTTCATGATAGTGAGTGCTTTGTAAGATCTGGTTGTGGTAAAGTGTGGCACCCCTCCCCCAATCTCTTGCTTCTGCTTTTGCCATATAATGTACCTTCTATCACTTCACCGTCTGGCATGATTAAAAGTTCCCTGATGCCTCCCCAGAAGCCAAGCAGACTCTGATGCCATGCCTGTACAGCCTGCAGAACTCTGAGCCAACTAAACCTCTTTTCTTTATAAATTACTTAGTCTCAAATATTTCTACATAGCAACGCAGGAATAGACCAGTACAGCAAGGAATTTGCATTTAATTTTAAATACCAGAAAAATATGTTGTGGGGTTTTAAGCTGAGAAGAGAAGAGACACTGTGTATTTTACATTGTTAATGTCCACAGAAAAAATCCAAATATAAGGTAATAACTGAATAGTTGTGTTTGTGAATCAAATCTTTGCCTCTCGGTTCTAATACATCCATTTCTAGGGTATAGAATCTTAACGAACTCTCCCAGTTTTTATTTCCCCATGCCTTCAGTGTGTTTCTACCCTCCAAACCTGACAGGAGGCTTTATGTGGGCTGCACCCTGCAGCTCTTTGATTAGAATCTTCCAATTTTAATTCTCAAAAAACCCTCAAGTGTTGTCTTGGGTAAGGTACAAAGATGGCAGAGTTGTATTTTATTTTATCTTCAGGGTCTAGAAGAATATCTGGGCATAGTAAGTGCTCAGTAATTACTACCTGTTAGAAAATTTTATTATTAGCCCTCGTTGATCTAACTTAGTAAGAATAAAATATCTACGATAAGGCAGTTTGTGATCAAATCCCAGCACAGGAGCTTCCTAGCAATGTAACATTGAACATGCCTTCAGTTTCTCTCGGTTTTAGTTTGTAATCTGCAAAATGGCATCGACAATATTATTTTGGCAGTAATTAATAAATTAAATGGGGTAATATCTACAAAGTCCTAGCACATCGTTATGATTAATAAATGAGGCATTATTCTTGGCTATTACTATATATTGCAGGTGGAACGCAGTGAGTTGAAGGAAAAAAGATTTTGTACTTCTTCTGTCACCTACTCACTCCTACCCCCAGGAAAGGGAGGTAGCATTGGCTATATATATCTAAAGAGCAGTTTGTTAAGTATTAACTTACATCATTACAAGGTCCTACAACAGGCTGTCTGCAAGCTGAGGAGCAAGGAGAGCCAGTCCAAGCCCCAAAACTGAAGAACTTGGAGTTCCATGTTCGAGGGCAGGAAGCATCCAGCACGGAAGAAAGATGTAGGCTCGGACGCTAGGCCAGTCTCACCATTTCACAGTGAGACTGCTTTATGTTCTCTGGCAACTGATTAGATTGTGCCCACCAGATTAAGGGTGGGTCTGCCTTCCATAGTCCACTGACTCAAATGTTAATCCCTTTTGGTAACACCCTCACAGACACACCCAAGACCAATATTTTGTATCCTTCAATCTAATCAAGTTGACACTCAGTACTAACCATCACAGTGGGAAAATGTTTCTTTTTTTTTTTTTTTTTTTTTTTTTTTGAGACGGAGTCTCGCTCTATCGCCCAGGCTGGAGTGCAGTGCCTGGGCCTGCCTCCCGGGTTCACGCCATTCTCCTGCCTCAGCCTCCTGAGTAGCTGGGACTACAGGCGCCCACCACCACACCTGGCTAATTTTTTGTGTTTTTAGTAGAGATGGAGTTTCACTGTGTTAGCCAGGATGGTCTCGATCTCCTGATCTCATGATCTGCCCGCCTCGGCCTCCCAAAGTGCTGGGATTACAAGCGTGAGCCACTGTGCCCGGCTGAAAATGCTTCTTATGTCTAGGAGTGGTGAGCACCAGTGCCCATTCCTACAATGCTGCTTCAGAGGAGCTGCACAGGCCTGGGCATCCTGGGGGCCTAAAGTGTGAGAGATGTGGCTTTGATAGCTTTATTGAAATGGCCCTGGGAGCAATAGTAAGCATAAAGGACCAGTCTGTCTCCAGAGCTCCATACTGAACAATTTACATAGTGATATTGACCATGATTGAACAGGCTCTCCACCTATTTTCCAAACACCACACAGTGTCCCTGGAAGCTTATACAACCTTAAAAGATCACCTAAAACTGATACCTTACAACATGAATTAAATCGGTTTCTTATCACCCTGGTTAGAGACCTCTCCAAGTGAGATTTAATTTAATGTGGAAAAATAATGTGGTGGAGTAAAATTAAATGCTAAACAATTTCAACAGTGATGATGTAGATGGTAATTAGTAAATATTCAAAGGAGTGAATCTGCATTACCCATTTTCCTGTGCACCATTTCCGACTTTAAGTCAAATTCGTATTGTAGACCGATGACATTTGTTGTCTCAGAATGAAAGCTTTCTGAAGAAAAGAAGAGCTAATGGAAGGATATGGAGGCTTTTTTCCCCCCACCAACTCTTTTTATCATAGGATCATTGAGACAGAAGGGATCTCAGAAGGCATTTTAATCCTCTACTACTTGTCTCTGAGAATGGCTGAGAGCATTATTTCTTCCTGCCACTTTCCTCTGGGATTATTCTGCTTACTGAAATCTGCTATTTACTTTATAGGCTTATACAATAAAAAGTATTTCGATGAGCTGAAGTGCAGCTCCTTAAAAATGTATGTAATTCCAGTTGGCTTTTTAAATGGCTATCTTTGAAATGCAGAACTGCATAACAAAATCAACAGTGTTTCAGTGAGTGGAAATATTGAATGTTCCTTTGTTACACTGGGTATCTTTGAACAACTGGAATGCGTTTACAATGCTTGCTGGTCTCCTGAGAGACATGCATCAAAACAGTGCTTTTGTTGGTGGGCTGCTTTGATGACATAGAAGCATTCTTATGTTTGAAGCATCTCAGTAGCTTTATAAATTTAAAAATAAGTGATTTCTCTTTTAGTGATGAAGCACTCATTGTATTCTGATGACTTCTGATTCTTTGATTCAATGACTTCTGATCTAGTTTACAAAGTTTTTAAGACTAGATTACTGAAGATGAACTTCTCAGCTCCTGGATTATATAGAACAAGGATTGCTGCTTCTGCAGACTCAGCAAGTTGCTGTTCTGAGGAAGTAAGTACAGTGGAAAAAACATAGGCAGTGGGGTTGAATTGCCTGAGCTTGGAACACAACTCCACTGTGTTCTGTCTGTGTAAACTTGTATTCTTCTGAAAGCTCATGCAGAGACGGGGACTTGGATGCAGGTACTTAACCTGGGAAGTGATTCCAAGAAGGTACTTAACCTGAGAAGTGATTCCAAGCTGAAGAAAAAGGAAAAAAGCCAATGACTGATTAGTGCTGTGGACAACCAGGACTCAATCCAGCCAGGCCTCTTTGAGATTCCCTATAAAATGTGATATTGCTTTGGAATAGCCGCATGGAGGGATGGGGAAACTGGGCTAGGTATTCACTGATACCTGTTTCTCAAGAACTGAGAGTTCTTCCCAAGGTGTTAAATTCCAGGTACTGCCCAACTGTCCTGTCCAGGAGCTGCAAAAGCTCTCAGAAAGCTCCCAGGCAGAGAATCAGAGAAAGACTGACACTTATTGAGGAGGTAGGGCAGGGGGACTCGCACTGCAAATAGGGGACCTCAGAGGTGGGTTGGGGGATGTGAGAGGTGAATAAACAGTGTCTCCTACAGTCTTTGCATGCATAATCAAGGGATTTTATAAGAATGAGTCGATTTTGGAGGAAAATCATACTTAGCATAGTCTACTGACTTGTTTACAACACCTGTAGAGAATACAGTACTATGTTTGTCATGTAAAGGATTCTGTCTAGCCTTCAGTACCTTCCCATTAACTTGTATGGTGAGGGAGCAAAACTTGGAAGTATGACATCACTGTTTTCTCATATGACGTGCCCTGAGATGTGTGTTTTGTGCTTCAGGGGCTCCTGAATGGTTCTAGAAGATTCTGAATGTATTTTTAGCAGGTAACTGGTATTGTAAAGCAGCAGCTTAGCATCTTCCTGTTTTTACTCTGCATAAATCAGAGTTGTCCTGCTCTGTGACTGTGATTTCTATGTACTGCATTGATAGGATGCTGTTTTGAAGTCCCTGAGGTAGGGAGACACTCTTAGGATCAGAGGAGAACTGAAAATAATCTCTCCTTCTATGAGGCTTTGGAAAGTTGTATATGACACGATTAGCCATGCTCCATGCAGCCTTGGTTAAAAGGCACCTTGGGGCTGCTACCAGGTATTTCATGCCCAATATAATCTAGGCTGTATCTGTAGGCATGTAAAGTATTATTAACCCCATTTTCCTAATGAGGCAACTGAGGACCAGAACATTGATCCATGCATCAGAATCACCTACTGGGCTCATTAAAACAGATGGCTGGGCCCCACCCTAAGAGTTTCTGAATGCTGATTCTTGATCTGGAGTGGCACCTGAGAACTTGCATCTCTACAAAGTGGACCACACTTTGAGAGCTGCTGAAATATATATATATGTGTGTGTGTGTGTGTGTGTGTGTGTGTGTGTAGTGCATCTCAGTTAATGTTTGTCTTTGCAGCTGAATGAGCTAAGCACTAGAGATGTCTGTCTTATTCACTGGTCTTTCTCTAGCTCAGGAACTGGCCCATAGTGCCAAGGTATTTGTTGAAAGAGAAGATGCGTGACTACAAATCCAGGTGAAGTTTAACTATTGCCTATGAACAGATGATGTGTTCCCGCCTGGAATGTCTACTACTAAGGTGCATTTTTTGAACTTTTCTTTTCCAGACTCTAGTCTTCTCCTCACCACTGACATCTGTTTTTTTAAATCTTACTGAGTCAATTCCCATTCCAGGTGGCTGTTGACTTGCTGGTCTCTGACTAGACATATTTCTAAGCAAATTGAGCTCAGGGGTCCCTTATGCTTTCTCTTGACTGACTTGCTTTACTTCAGCTCCACTGCCTCTAGTCCATGGTCGATGTGTTATCTCTTGTCTCTACTTAACCTCTGGCTCTTAAGGAGCATAAAAGATTGATTTAGAAAACCACAGCCTGTCTGGGTCTCATCATTAGAAACTTCTCTGAATGAAGCAGGAAAGAAGCCAGCAATTTTCTAGTCCCCTTGAGGGGCTGGTATTATTAAAACAAAAACAACCTTTGACTTTTATTTCTTTCTTCGTAATTGTCCATGCCCTTAAGTTGCCTTCTAACACAAATGCTGTGTTGAAGAAAAATCTAAATGATAGTAAGATACTTCTCCTTAGAGTATTTTATGAGGAAGACATGGTTTTCCTGAAATCTTGGCTTCAGAAGATGTACATGGAATCATCCATGGGGATTTAGAATGCAGATTCCTGGGTCCCAACCCAGTTATACTGAATTGGAAGCAAACTCTCTGTGGAGAAGGCCCAGGAATCAGCGCTTCTGGGGACTGCTCTAACAAATGTGTGAGAAGCACTGCGATAGACCATGGGGTAGCAGACCTTTTCTATAAAAGGCCATATAGCAAATATTTTCAGCTTTGCTGGGCACATGGTCTCTCCTATGAGTACTCAACTCTGCCACTGCAGCACGAAAATAAACATAGCAATATGTAAATATGCACTAGTCCATTTTCATGCTGTTGATAAAAACATACCCAAGGACTGGGCAATTTACAAAACAAAGAGGTTTATTGGAATCACAGTTCCATGTAGCTGGGGAGGCCTCACACTCTGGTGGAAGGTGAAAGGCACATGTCACAAGACCGCAGACATGAGAACAGAACTTGTTCAGGGAAACTCCCATATTTAAAACCATCAGACCTCATGAGACCCATTCATTATCAGGAGAAAAGCACAGGAAAGAGCCATTCCATGATTCAGTCATCTCCCACCAGGTCCCTCCCACAACACATGGGAATTATGGAAGATACAAGATGAGATTTGGGTGGGGACACAGAGCCAAACTATATTTTTCTACCCCTGGTCCCTCTCAAATCTCATATCTTCACAGTTCAAAACCAATCATGGCTTCTCAGCAGTTCCCCAGAGTCTTAACTCATTTCATCATCAACTCAGAAGTCCACAGTTCAGTGTCTCATCTGAAACAGGGCAAGTTCCTTCAGCCTAAATGCCTGTAAAATCAAAAGCAAGTTAGTTACTTTCTAGATACGCTGGGGTACAGGCATTGGTAAACACAGCTATTCCAAATGGGAGAAATTGGCCAAAACAAAGTGCCTACAGGCCCCATGCAAGTCCAAAATCCAGCAAGGCAGTCAAATCTTAAAACTCCAAAATGATCTCCTTTGACTCCATGTCTCACATCCAGGTCACGCTGATGCAAGAGGTGGGTTCCCATGGTCTTGGACAGCTCTGCCCCTGTGGTTTTGCAGAGTACATCCCCACTCCTGGCTGCTTTCACAGGCTTGTGTTGAGTGTCTGTGGCCTTTCCAGGCACACAGTGCAAGCTGTAGGTGGATCTACCATTCTGGGATCAGGAAGACGGTGGCCCTCTTCTCAACAGTTCCAATAGGCGGTGCACCATTAGCGATTCTGTGTGGGGGCTCCAACCCCACATTTCTCTTCTGCACTGCCTTAGCAGGAGTTCTCCATGAGAGCCCCACCCCTGCAGCAAACTTCTGCTGGACATCCAGGCATTTCCATACATCCCCTAAAATCTAGGCATATGTTCCCAAACCTCAATCCTTTACTTCTGTGTACCCACAGGCTCAACACCATGTGGAAGCTGACAAAGCCTGGGGCTTGTAACCTCTGAAACCATGGCCTGAGCTGTACCTTGGCCCTTTTTAGTCATGGCTGGAGCAGCTGGTAAGCAGGACACCAAGTCCCTAGGCTTCACACAGCAGGGGGACTCTGGGCCCAGCCCACAGAAACATTTTTTCTTCCTATGCTTCTGTGCCTGTGATGGGAGGAGCTGCTGTGAAGACCTCTGACATGCCCTGGAGACATTTTCTCCATTGTCTTGGGGATTAACATTCAGCTCCTCATTACTTATACAAATTTCTGCAGCTGACTTGAATTTCTTCTCAGAAAATGGGTTTTTCTTTTCTATCACATTGTCAGGTGGCAAATTTTCTATACTTTTGTGCTGTTTCCCTTTTAAAACTGAATGCCTTTAACAGCACCCTAGTCACATCTTGAATGCTTTGCTGCTTAGAAAATTTTTTCCCCCAGATACCCTAAATCATCTCTCTCAAGTTCAAATTTCCACAGATCTCTGGGTCAGGGGCAAAATGCCACCAGTCTCTTTGCTAAAACACAACAAGAGTCATCTTTGCTCTAGTTCCCAACAAGTTCCTCATCTCCATCTGAGACCACCTCAGCCTGGATTTCATTGTCCGTATTATTATCCAGCATTTTGGTCAAGGTCACTCAACAAGTCTCTAGGGAGTTCCAAACTTTCCCACATATTCCTGTCGTCTTCTGAGCCCTCCAGCCTGTTACCTAGTTCTAAAGTCACTTCCACATTTTCAGTTATCTTTTGAGGAATGCCCCACTCTACTGGTACCAGTTTACTGTATTAGTTCATTTTCAGGTTGCTGATAAAGACATACCCAAGACTAGACAATTTACGAAAAAAAGAAGTTTATTAGGATCACAGTTCTGTGTGGCTGGGGAGGCCTCACAATCAATGGCAGAAGGTGAAAGGCACATCTCACATGGCCACAAACAAGAGAATAGAGCTTGTGCAGGGAAACTCCCATTTTTAAAACCATCAGATCTCATGAGACACATTCACTGTTGCAAGAACAGCATGGGAAAACCTGGCCCCATGATTCAATCATGTCCCACCAGGTCTCTCCCATAACATGTAGGAATTATGGGAGTTACAAGGTGAGATTTGGGTGGGGACACAGAGCCAAACCATATCAAAATGAATCAGTGTAACTGTGTTCTAATAAAAAATTTATTTATGAACACTGACATTTGAATTTCATATAGTTTCCTGTGTCATGAGACACAGTAAAAAAAATCCTTTAATTGTTTTTTAACCACTTAAAAATATGAAAACCCTTCTTAACACACGGGACTTACTTTGGCCCACAGGCTGTAGTCTGGTACCCTCTGTCCTGGACAGTCTAGACGGTTGTAAGGAGAGAGTAGTAATGCAGGGTTGTAAGTACTCTGCTGATGTTGATGTTCAATATTTGAGCAGAGTGTCTCAGACTTTCTATGCTCTTTTTTTTCTTCTTGGAATTCTGGAAAACTCATGAGATAAGAAAATGTTAGAGAGAAATGGAGAAAATGAGATAAGCAATTTGGCAGTCTCTCAGACAAGGTTTGGAAATCAAACTGTTAATGCAGTCTTCAAGGCCTTATAATGCTTTTGATATTTTTCATCAACATTATAGACAGTGCTGTTTTAATAAGACTCAGTCATGGGTTTGGAACTCACTGTCCTAATAGGACTGATGGTATTAACCTCAACCTTGGCTCCAGAAATGGCTTGTACCTGAAGTCTGTTTCCTGGGCCACATGATTGAGTGTTATATTGGATATAAGAATCCAATCAGAGCCAATGACATTGTCTTATACAGGAGATGCTGGGGATAAAAGAGGCAGGACCTCTGTGCTAATGGATTTGAACCTCGGTGAATGCATAGCTGAAACTTCTGCAGCTATCTGGGTGTTATCATTTTAGCAAGTGTCTTTGAGAATGAAGTCAACCCAACTCACTGGAGGACCAGACATCAGACAGAAAGGACCTACCAGGCGTGACTGGAAACTTCCTTGCAGTACTTCACCTTTCTAGACTTCCCATGACAAAATCAATGCCTTCTCTGTTTGATTAAGATAGAACTAGTCAGATTTTCTTCCATTTGCAATCTATAGAGTCTTATTTATATAATCTTCTGATTCAAACATTCTACAATTCTCTATCTTTGGAATCAACTATGCAAATGACTGGTCCATAAAATCAGCTGCTCCCTGCAGCACTGACTTGTTCTCAAGTGGTTAGAATTTAAGAAATGTAAGAGTAACAATTGCATTGAGAGAAGGGATGTTAATTTTCCTATTGTATTGCCAGTTCATTATTCCTATCCAAATGGCATAAGGCAGATAAAATAGACACAACTCTCATTTCCAATAAGTGCAAAAATTGGATGCCATACAATTAAAATTTATAGAGATGTATTCCCAAGGTCTTAATTATCTCAGCGTGATATTTGGGGATGGGGAGGGGAATGGCAGTTTTTCATTTATTTAAGTCATTTTGTCCTATATTATATGCAAAATCCTGTTTTCTAAATACCTGAGCTCAATGTTATCTCCATACACCTGTAAGCTTAAAAAAGAAGCCCTATCTGTAATTACCATTTGTAACTTTAAGGATGCTTTATGAGCACTAATGTCTTTGAAAACCAAGAAGATCTATGGAAAACAAAAGGTACAGTTCAACCAAACCATTCAGCTTTGCAAGTACCATTGAATTACCCCCATAACTCCCTTAGTTTCAGGCCACATTAGCATATTTTATTCTGCTATAACAGAACATCACAGACTGGGTAATTTATAAGCAGTAGAAATTTATTTCTCACAGTTCTGGAGGCTGGGAAGTCCAAGATCAAGACATTGACAGGTTCACCTTGTGGTGAGTGTCCCACCTCTGCTGGTAAAATAGTGCCTTGAATGCTACATACTTTGGAGGAGGTAAGGAACTCTGTATCATCACATGGCAGAAGGTGAAAGCATGAAAAGGAGTAAACTTTGTCTATCAAGTCCTTTAATGAGAGCACTTTAAACCCATTCATGAGGGAGGAGCTATCAGGGCCTAATCCTCTTAAAGGCCACGTCTCTTGTGACTATCACATTGTCAACATCTGAATTTTGGAGGTGGCACATTCAGGCACATTCAGCACAGGCCCTGGAGCATCTAGGGTGAGAAGATCAGTATATACTTCTGCTGACTGTTTGGACATGGGCCATCACTGTAAACGGACTGAACCTGAGTAAAGTCCATGTCCTCCCATTCTGCTCTAGATGATCAGATTCCACTAAAATGCATTTTAAAGCTGAATAACAGCAGGTTTTCTTACTTAATGTCAACACTCATAGAACATCAATATATAAATAAATTTTAAAAATCTGTCATATGCTTTTAAATATAGGTTCTTAATTTTTACTCTCTCTGATGGTGAAAGTATGAGCAGAAAAAAATTGTGCTGAAAGAATAGCAGAACTTAGATAAATCACAAACATCCAGTATTTTCCAATATTGATTTCTCCTTTCCTCCATTTTCCCTTCCTGGAAGACTCTCCTTGATGTCTTAGTGTACCTCAGAGGTGAGTTTCTCTGTAAAGTCTTCAGCAGTCTTCTGAGCACAGAATTACCCTCTTTCCCCCCATTCTCCAGTGGCATTTTATGCATACTTTTATTATAACATTTATTATGCTTTAAGATGAGAGAGGATAAATATCAGTTTTTACTTCCTGTATCAAAATGTGTCTTCTTGAGAACATAGTATGTTATTTACTTTTAAACCTCCACACCTAACAGCACCTGACTCAGAGTAAGATTTGGGGTTTACTCAGTCAATATTTGTAGTATTTGTTGGTTAAATGATAGGCCACCAGAATGCTGTCTGAAGTATGTAACTACTTCTGCATGGTAATAGTAGCACACAAAATATGAAATGGAAATTAAAGCATTGCAAAACCTTTCCACCTCTAACTCGCTGAGGTAAACAATTTAATACCATGATGTGCCCTTTCACAGCGTTTTCCATATTGTATTAGTTAACCACTGCAGTGTAGCAAATTACTCAGGAATTTAGCCTCCACAAAAACAATAAATACTTATTATACCACAGTTTTAGAGAGACAGAAATCCAGGAGCAGCTTGGCTGGGTTGTTCAGGCTCAGTCTTTCATGTGGTTGCCATTAAAATGTTGACTGGGGCTCAGGGTTTAACTAGAGTAAGAGAGTCTGTTTCTTATGTCATTGTTGGCTGAGGCATTAGCTTCTCACTGGGCTGGTTCTCAGTGGGAGGCCTCAGTTCCTTTCCACATAAACCTCTCCACACAGCTGCTTGAGAGGCCTCACAATATGGCAGCTAGTTTCCCTTAGAAAAACCAGTTAAGTAAAAAGAGCCAGGCATAAACTGCAGTCACGTGCCATCACTTCTGCTGTATGGTCTTGGTCCCGAGACCAACTCTAATACCATGCACTATACAAGGGTATGAGTAGCAAGAGTCAGGGGCCATTGGGGGCCATCTTGGAGACTGGCTACCACCCATATAGGGTTTTTGGTTTTTATAAAAAATATAATGATGCATTTATTTGCAACTTTTTTCACATATAAATCCTTCACTACCTTTTCTCCAGGTTGGTAGATATGGATAGATCTAAGTCATTCTTTACATTGTAGCTGACATTATAATACATTAATTTCAGACCTATTAATTCTCATTGTTTCCTATTACAATACAGTAATACATATTCTTGCATATTTATTTTCATTTTATAGAGGCTACCAAAAGTAAAATTGCTTGATCAAAAATAGCGTTTTGTTTTTTCTATTTCCATAGACATTACTACATTTCAAAGGAGTGACAATATTTATTTTGCACCAACTGTGCACAAAAGTACTCATTTTCCCATATCCTCTTTAGCACTGGATAATTTGTTATATACATTTGGTCATTTTGATGGGCAAGAGAAATCTCTCATTTTTCATTTAGTGTACTTATTTCACTATTAGTGAGCTTGAGCACTTAACATATGAATTGACCTTGTGCCTTATCTTTTCTGAATATTGTCTACTTGTAACCTTTCCTTCTCCTTTTCTCATCAATTGTTATGGAGTGTTTGGTATTTGCACATAACAAGAAATATAATTTTAATTATTTTTGCTCTGAAAAATTTATAGTATAGTCTCCTTAAAAGAATATTAGTGTCCATTTCATCACCTTTTTGAGTTGATATACCTAAAAGTCTGCCAGGTTTCATAGGGATCAAGCATATACAGAAATACTTTATGTCTTATTTCTAGAGAACTTAAGATTGGATGAGAACGTGGCTATTGACATTACTAAGCTGATTCATCTACACCAGAAAGTGGCAAATTAAGCAGTCTGTTGACTTTAAGATTACCTTGGAGATAGATCACAGAATTTAAAATGCAGTCACTCAGAAAGCAAAATTGCTTGGGAATAAAAGGCAATAATTACTATCACTCTTTCTGCAACTAGTGAAATATAAAAAGAAAAAAAAAAAAAAAACCACCTCCCACTCTAAACCTTGAAGGCTCAGCAAATATTCAGAGACTCTTCAGATTGCATATTGTGATCAAAGCAGCAATCCTTAGGGTAAGCAGAAACTGCAAACTTCCCTCTCTCTCTGTGTTTTAAATCCCAAACTACTTTGATTGCTTTTCTGTCTAAACACAATAAACACCCTTGACCTTGAATTATACTGTTAGGAGATAAAAATCTAGTATCTGGAAGAGAGGACTAAAAATGAATTATTTGTTCTCTGGCATCTTAATGAACAATGACCAGTAACAAATCAATAAAGATAGTATGACAAGCTGTGATTAAACAAGTTTTAGATAAAATCCCCAATATAATCAATGTTTAATATATTGGCTGTCTAAAAGTACCTCTCTGGGATTACTGCTGCACTGTTTAGGAGTTAGTTTGGGTAAATTAGCAGTGAGAAATTGGGAAAAGAGAACACCACAAATTGTTTTATATTCCTGGCAATATTATAAAGAATATTCTTATATTTTAATTTCTTACCATGTTATTTGGGAGAATTTTCTGGTAAGAGTCACAGTGGTTTTAATTACTTGGCCATTAGATTCTTTATTCCATAGACCAGTCCCTGATACTATCATTGAAGATCAGTGAAGTCCCATTGATAACCCCTTTTTCCTATTCTCACCACTCTGTCCTCATACTACAGTATACAAGTCTAGATTATTACTCATAGATATTTGTTGTCCTTTCAGAATCCCAACAGAAGACAGCTGGTGTGCCTTCTGTTAAGATAAATTTAGGTGTTGTTATTTACAAAGGTACGATTTACAAAGGCAAGGTGAAATGTAGTTTTAATAGTACAAAATCTTACAGTCAAAAAGTAAAAGTGCATTTACCAATCTAAGCACAAATGAATGAAGACAGGGAATATTAACCAGAACTAGAAAGAATAAATCATCATATAAAGAAAGAAACTTTGAAAAAAGCAGTGGCCTTAAGTGGAGAAACACAGCCAGCTGGAGGTGACATCACGGGGAAGCTGTGGGAGGCGTAAACACACTCACCTGACTTGCCTTCCTACCTCCAATCTCCAAGAAGACGTGGGTGCTCATTCATATCATTTATATGAGTCCCTTGGGACAGAAAATAGAGTGAATGGAGTGAAGAAGGCTCCAGAGTGGCAAATAAAAGATGGAACACTGCAGATACTTATACTCTTTTTCACATTACTGAAATTAGGCTTGGCCTTTTGCTTTGCTCTGACCAAGGATGTGTGAGTAGGAGTGATATGTATCACTCCTAGATAGAAGCTTTAAGAACCACCATGAGTTTCCCAGTCTCCATGGCTCTGCCTTCACAGAAATACATGTCTGGATGGATCCTTCATTAGCCTGAGTTCCTGAGTAACTTTGCGGAGCTGAACCCCCTTCCCAATCCCCAATAAAATGAAATGAGGAAGAAATATACTTAGCTGTTTAAGACTCTGAGATTTGTGCATTAACAGTTTTGGTAGTATTACTTTGTTCATCGTGACTGACACAATGTGTCACTAAACCATGAGCCTCACTTTTCTAGTTGGAAATATCAACATGGTAACTGTGAAGGCGATGTACTGTAATAAATATATATCAAATTTCTTCACAAATATTAGAAAGGCTCTGTGAATTCAAGCAATTTTAGGATTTATGTAGGCATTTCTATTTTTTAAGTTAGCATATCTGGAATTATTATAGTACAGGTTGAGCATTCCTGACCTGCAAATCTAAAATTTGAAATGCTCCAAGATTCAAAACACAATGCCACAAGAGTAAAATTTCATACCTGACCTCATATGATGGGCTGTGGTCAAAACACTGTGCAAACTTTCTTTTCATGCACAAAATTATTTAAAATATTATATAAAATTATCAATCTATGTGCATGAAGTGTATATGAAACATAAATGAATTTCACCTTTAGATTTGGATCCTATCCTCAAGATATCTCATTATATATATGCAAATGTTCCAAAATCCAAAAAAGTGTGAAATTTGGAGCACTTATGGTCCCAGGCATTTCAGATAAGGGATACTCAACCTGTATTTAAGACCCAGATTGAATTAATGGGAAAGATTGTTTTGAAGTAACAGATTAACTTAGTGTTTAAGTTCTTTAGGGCGTCTTTGAATAAGTTATTTTGAAAATGCATGTTTGCAAGGTTCTTTTTAAGGCAGATTTCCAGCTCTGAAAGGATGGTATCTAGCCATGAATTGAATTACTTCAGTCTCAAGCTACTGAAGCCCTTCAGTGCCTCCTATACGACAGTCAGTTTGAAGAAACACTATTCACATCCAGGATGCAAGGGTAGAGGTCCTCGATTCTGATTAAAACCACTGGAATCTTGTGGAGAGAGGATTCTGGCTAAATAAAGCAAAATTTTTCTGGAGTTTCTTGGAGCTCTATGGTCTGTTTTTATACTGCTGGTTGTGGCAGTTCCAGATGTAAGCTTTTTATACCGATTTGGAGAAAGGACTGACATTCTGGCTATTTTGATGCTGTTTTATTTCTCACTTATAAAGTGGAAAAAATTATATGATAGTTAATAATATATAATATAGCTAATAATATATATTATAATGATAGTTAATAAATATAAATTGTAAGTTCTTAGAAAATCAGTATCTGACAATGTGTAAGCGCTCACTAGATGGTAGCTATGATGATGCTGCTACTTGGCTGCCTCAAAAGTGGGAATACTAAGCGGACACTATTGCATGGCATTATCATTGAAACATGCATGGTAACCTGAAAAGAATGGCCTTCCAAGTTTCCTGCATTTGAAACGCACAGAATGAAGGAGGATAATTGAAAAATAGTATATGGATCTGATCTGACCCACTCACTCAGCTGAGTCTTTAATATCTGCCACACTGATTCATGCTGTGCCTCCTAAGGATTGATTGACCACCGGTATATATCCCAGACCTCTCAGGGGTCATCTGGAAAAAAAGACAAACAAGGAAAGTTACTAATTACTATGAACAAAAGCCAATGCATTTGATCCCTGTGATAAATGAGAGGTGAGTCTTACATTTTGGAAATTGAGTGTATTGGTACTTTCTGTTAGTGAGATCAGAAAGAGAGTTCTAAAATAGACTCAGGAGCCCCTTGCATATTGGTGAACTTGGTCTCTAGTAGGCTCTCAGTTTGACACCTTCAGGGCATGGCCACTTGTAGCACTGTAACACCCAAGCTTTTAATCACTGCTGAGTGACAAACCTGGCTGCTCACAGAAAGGCAAGCTGCATATCAATAGCTCAAGTGTTGTTCTCACATTGGTCTCGTAATATCTTCATGTAATACTTGTAGTAGCAAGACTTAGCTTATTAAAGTAACTTACTGGATTGTAAATTGACTTCTTATAGTAGTCCCTGGTGCACACTCAGAAACACACATACACACACACACTCATGCTTGCAAGCTATGATCTCAGGAAGATTATTATGTACAGTTCACTTAGGTTTCCCTACAATTGTTTTTAAATGAACCTGAAACATAGCCACGTATTTCCAACACTGATGCTTTGGAAAGTTTTATTAGACCTAGCTTTTGGAGAGGACCAGTACCTTAGTTTACTTTATATTACTAAGCATCTCTTCCTTCATCTTTTATCTTGGAATCTTCAGGTCTTTGAGAACCAGCTGTCAAATTTCAGGTTGCACAAAATCAGAGAGCAACTGAATAGTTGTAAGAAATAACTTATGTTTCTATATAAATGGAAGATATATCCACAGTATTCAAATTAAACTAGCCTATGGTGGGGTAACACATCGACCCCCAAAACTCAGTGGCTGAACACTTAAGAGCACATTCCTGGCTCACACAGGATTGACTTTGGGACCAGCTACTGCAGGTCTCCTGTCTTAGGTCTCCATGTGCTTCCATATTGTGCCTCCATCTTCCCCTCCTGGCTTTCAAGGTTGGCATTATTCTCCACGGTCCTAGCTCACACTCTTGGAGACATTTATTCTCATTCTACTTCTTGGCCGTATTCAAAGTAGATATTGGGTTATAGACCTCATTGGTAACTACATAGCTTTTCCATCTCATGGGAATTGTTGTTGGTTTAAGAACCATTTTAGGTCTCATATGAAGTCACGGATTTTTATTCTTTTTTTCTCCAGTTTCAGGTTTCTTTGGCAACAAAATGATCTCCAAAGTCTTGGCAGGATTTTCATACATCTATTCTGGTGAATTCCATGTACCAGTGACCACACAGAGTGTTTGTTCTCAGATTTTGAAAAATATTTTTTTTCTTTTTTTGTTGCTTTTTCATCCACCACGCTTTTCAACTTAATGAGGTTATTGTGCATTGGTGGGCACACCCTAATCTGGTTTTCCCCCTAATGGAAACATTTCCCAGGGCAGCACCCTTTCATGCAGTAGCACAGGGAGTCCACTTCTATCTTACATAGAAGTTTCCCATCTAAGCAAACTGCTTCCCTGATTGCTATGACAGAGGCAGAGAGAATAGGAGGGCTCATATACACACACACAATCATATACACTCACATGCCCTGATCTCAGAAAGATCACTTTGTACAGTTCACCATGGCTTATTAAAACTAGTCACATGGCTTCTGCCTATCTGCAAGGTAGGCTGGGAGGTATAGTGTTCTGCATGCAGAGGGAGGAGAGCAGAACTGCTTTAAATTGCTGCCATAAAATGTTAAAACAAGGAGGGGTTTTTGAGGTAACCTGGTCCTATAAGTTTAGTTTAGAGGTTAAAAAACACAGTCACCTTGTAGTATAGTTTGAAGTCAGGTAGCATGATGCCTCCAGCTTTGTTCTTTTTGCTTAGGATTTTCTTGGCTATATGGGATCTTTTTTATGTATGCTTATTGCAGCACTATTTACAATAGCAAAGACTTGGAACCAACCCAAATGCCCATCAATGATAGACTGGATAAAGAAAATGTGGCACATATACACCATGGAAGTCTATACAGCCATAAAAAAGAATGAGTTCATGTCCTTTGTAGGGACATGGATGAAGCTGGAAGCCATCATTCTCAGAAAACTAACACAGGAGCAGAAAATCAGAAACTGCATGTTCTCACTCATAAGTAAGAGTTGAACAGTGAAAACACATGGACACAGGGAGGTAAACATCACACACCAGGGCCTGTCGGGTGATTGGGACGGGGGAGGGAGAGCATTAGGATAAATACCTAATGCATGCAGGGCTTAAAAGCTAGATGATGGGTTGATAGGTGCAGCAAACCACCATGGCACATGTCTACCTATGTAACAAACCTACACATTCTGCACATTTATCCTAGAACTTAAAGTAAACAAACCAAAAAAAAAAAAAAATAACAAAACAAAACAACAAAAATAGAGTTCTTAATAAATTCATCTGAAATCACAAATATTTCTGAATAAGATCTAGAACTAGATCCCAATTTTCCTAAAGGATAGTCCAGGAACATATCTACCTGCCTTCTAATCATACCATTTTTGTAAAAATTTCTAAGCTATTAGAACTGAATAACCAAATTTCCATTTTCAGGTAGTATTTTACTATATGTATGAACGGGTACATGGACCTTACCTATTTTTTTCTCCATCACTCACTCACTTGTGTATTCAATGTGTTGGTGCTGAAAAGAAGAGAATATATGAGAATATATACACAAATTCCATTCTCCTTGTCTTTAAGGAGGAATCAGAATTTTGGAAAAATAAATGAGTAAGCAGAAGATATTAACATACTATGAAATATGCTAGAATAAGTTGTACACTGGCACAGGAAGAGAAGTAGATCACTCAGAATTTGATATAGAGAGTGTTTTCTGAAGTGGTTTAAAGGAATCACAAAAATACATCATTCTAGTTTTTTATAATGGATTCAGACATAGTTTCCCATCCTGGCTGTGCCATTTATATGCAGTATACTTTTGGCATGTTGCTATCTGACCATTACTTTTCCCTACTGTAAAGTGGGGCTAATAATACATGCTTTGCAAGGTTGATTATGAAACAGACTAAATATATAAAGCACTGACAAAAATGATACATTTAGTAGACATTTATTAAATGGTAGCAATTATTCTTAGTGGTGATTTTAAATTGTTTAAATAATTATGGGATTCAGAATACCTTAAGTGTCACACTCATCACTATCGATGGATTAACTATTTCATCACTGAACATAATTTACATACATAGAAAAGATATGAATTATGTAAGTGGAAAAGACATCCCTATGCCACCACCACCACCATTACCACCATCATCTTTATCATCGTTGTCCTCATGACCTTATGCTTTGCTGACCAAGATGTCTTAGGTCCAAAGGAATGCTTCTCTGTACACACACACACACACACACACACGTATATATATAATTGATATCCTTTCTACATATGTAAATTACTTTCAGTAATGAAATAGTTAATCCATCAATAGTGATGAGTGTGACACTTAAGGTATTCTGTATCCCATAATTATTTAAATGATTTATGTATATTTATGTTTGTGTGTGTGTGTGTGTGTGTATACATAAAAGCATTCCTTTGGACCTAAGACATCTTGGTCAGCAAAGCATAAAGTCATGAGGACAATGATGATAAAGATGATGGTGGTAATGGTGGTGGTGGTGGCACAGGGATGTCTTTTCCACTTATATAATTGATATAAGTGAAATATATATATGTGTATATATATGTATATATGTGTGTATATATTTTATATATGTTTGTGGATGGGTGTGTGTATATATATACATACACACACACACACATACATGTAAAGAAAGAGAGAGATTTAAGACATTTTAAGGAATTGGTTCATAAAATTATGGAGACTGGCAAGTCCAAAATCTGTAGGATGGGTCAGTGGGCTGGAGACCCGGGGAAGATCCAATGTTGCAGATTCAATTCCCGAGGCCATCTGTTGGAGAATTCCTTCCTCTAGGGAGATAATCGGTTTTTTATTCTATTTTCTTCTTCAGTTGACTAGATGAGGCCCACACACATTATGGAGGGCAATCTGCTTTACTCCAAGTCCACCAGTTTAAATGCGAATCTCATCCAAAAACACCCTCACAGAATCATCCCGAATAACATTTAACCAACTATCTGGACACTGTGGTGCAGTCAAATTGACACATAAAATTAACCATCACAAGTCTACCCTTGACAACTTGGCACCCATACGAATCTCCTTAAAGCATATAGAGTCTCCAAAAGCAATAGAGAGAATAACAAAATTATAATTCCACCTAGTAAGATTCAACTATCCTACATACAACCAAAAATGCTCTAACCATCTTTTGAGAAGAGGATACAAAGCATATACATATATATATAATATATAGAGATAGACTTTTGATCCTCTTTTCATCTTATCCTCTCTGTAAAATATATCAATCTATATCTATCTGTAGATATATGTGTGTGTGTGTATATATATATATACTATTTCTCTGAAGATCCCTGACTAATATATTCATTATCATTATAAGATTTATAGAAATGATAATCATTGCAGACATTGGGCCAGGGCTTCTGTATTACGGCTATTGTGTCATTGATCTCATGGAACTTTCACAAGAACTGATAGAGAGGTACTATTATTGCCACTATCAGGAAATTGAGATATAGAAAGTCTAAGTAACATGCCCATGCTGATGAAAGAACTTTCAATTTATTCACACAATGGTGCCTTAAATACTTTCTAGTACCAACTATGGCATATAGGACTGCATTCATGAATATGAATAAATGAATAAATAAATGTAAAGTCTGGCATAGTAAACATTTGAAAAGATGTCATAAAATACAAAAACAACACCACAAAGATAATAACAGGAATTATGAAAAATACTGATATATGAAGAAGCAACAAACCCCAAAGACCAAAAATATATTTCACACATTTTAAGAACAATTTGAAATGACACCAGGGCCCAATGGACCTGGTGATCTACTAAGCCACAGATCAACCGTATTTGTAATGCCTTTTCTTTGAGTTCAGCAAATACTTATTATAAATGTGCTAGGGTAGGAACTTACAATCTAATAAAGAGGATTAGAGAAGAATACCAAAAACTACAGCACCAGACAGATTAGAGTAAATGAAGTGAGTTAAAAGAAATACAGTGAGTTAGCATAAAGGCTCCAAGGAAGGAGAATATGTATTTGGAAAGATGTGTTAAATAAATAGCATGTTTTCCAACTTTTTCTATCCCACTGACCATTGAAGGGAATGAACATCCAAATGTGTACTCTCCCAAGGTACTGATACTCTCATTCAAGGTTTAGAGTGACAGGTAGGCAGTGGCCTTTGCCTACTCCCTAGCCTCATGTCCTGCCCTTACCTTCTAATGTCTAGTGCCACTAGCTCCAGTTCCTTAACTCTTCCAAGCTCCCACTTCTTACCAGTCCTTTGCACTTGCAGATTCCATTGCATAGCCATTCTCTCTTATCCAGTTTCCCTTGCATTAGCAAATTCCATTTGTTCTTTACATCTCAGGTCTAGAGTCACTCCTTCAATGAAGCCTTCTCTTAGCTACAGTACAACTCAAGTAACTTTGTTATTGCTTCTTAGGATAATGCCCTTTTTCTTCAGAACACTCATCTCCATTTATATTATAACTGCAAACTTATAAGCAATATAAGTGTGGGCTGGGCTCAGTAGAATGCAAACAGGTAGCTCCTTAATTTTTCTCTATGTTTTTAAGTGCTTTCTGGTGTGTGTCATTTGGTATCACCACATCTTGGGGAGATGACATAGCTCTTCTAGATACTTTTGGATATTTACAAATAGGCTGACTTTTAGGATTAGAAAATCCAGGCCAATGTAAAATAAACTGTATCTTATCAAATTCAACTCTTCTACAGACTGAGGTTCAGAAGTTCTTCTCCATTTTCACAGGTTCCTTGTACATTTTGATTCTACAGTCTGGGTCATTCTTTACCATCCAGTGAGAAAGGAATGAGGGAACAAAGTGAAGGTATGCATAGTTTTCCCTGGATAGATATAGTAGGCAGCTGATAAATATCTTTTAAATGGATAAACCCATTTTACTACTGACAGGCTATGCTTCCTCACTCGTGAGACAATGAAATGCTAGAGCACCATTTGTGCAAAGTAACTGCAGTCCTCCTATAAAGTACTTCAAAACGTTGAAATAAATGTCCACCTCACCATACTTGAAAAAAAATGTCCACCTCTTTATTCACTGACTTGAAATAAATGAAATCAATGTGTACCTCTGCCTACTCTAAATGATTGAAATAAATGTCCATCTTTGGGCTTTTTAAATACCACATTTATTTCAACCATTTGGTGCCTGATGGTGCAAGGGGTAGGCATTCACTCTACAAGTTTTTTGCAATCTTCCCACAATCCCCACCCGGGCACACACTCACCTCCCCCTCTCCCATGTCCCATCTCCCATCCCATGTCTCCACTCCCCTTTGCACCCTGCAGTGAAGCATCAAGCAGACATACCACCTGTCCCTCTTGCCTCCTCTCTCCAGCCCTCTTGGATATCTTTGGTTTCTCTGCCTTTTCACTTCCTGTTTACTGCACCTAAAAGATCTTATCCCTATCTTCATATATCAAAATTCTACAAAGTTTAGCTTTCAGTTTGAGAGCATCTGGCTAACAGCCTTCTAAAATATCTAAGGAAGATTGGAAAAAGACAGGAGCTCAGAATGGCATGAAAAACCAAAATGGTCAGTCAACCATCATGGGGTGACATATTAGTCAGGGTTTCCTAGAGGGACAGGACTAATAGCATAGACATATATATGAAAGGGAGTTTATTAAGGAGTATTGACTCACATGATCACAAAGTGAAGTCCTACAACAGGCCGTCTGCAAGCTGAGGAACAAGGAAGCCAGTCCCAAAACCTCAAAAGTAGGAAAGCTGAGAGTGCAACTTTCAGTCTGTGGCCAAAGACTGGAGAGCCCCTGGCAAACCACTGATGTAAGTCCAAGAGTTCAAAAGCTGAAGAACTTGGATTCTGGTGTTTGAGGGCAGGAAATATCCAGCATGGGAGAAAAGTTAAGGCCAGAAAGCTCAGCCAGGCTGGTCCTTTCACGTTCTTCTGCCTGCTTTATTCTAACAGTGCTGGCAGCTGATTAGATTGTGCCACCCAGATTGAGGGTGGGTCTGCCTCTCCCAGTCCACTGACTCAAATGTTAATCTCCTTTGGCAACACCTTCACAGACAAACCCACGGAAAATACTTTGCTTCCTTCAATTCAACCAGGTTGATGTTCAATATTAACCATCACAAGTGCCAATCTAGGGGCGATGTCCACGGAATACAAGTAGAGTCATCTGTTATCTCATCACTCAAAAATCATGAGAAATACTTTTTCTTCAAATCAAATGTAATTTATATCATGCTATTGCTCTGACATATATGGATTTCTGACTAGTCACCCAAATAATTGTGTTAAGTTCCTATAGGGCCATTAACCAGAGGCAGCTCAGAAAATGACAAAAGAAAAGGAGAAAAACTTGAAGGCAAATTAGCCTGAATTCATACTACTGATTACATACCAATTTTGAAAATGTGCCAATTTCAATTGTCATTAAATTGCTCAAGAATTATTGAATTTATATATTTCACTTGGTGCTTTCAATTAAAGGGAGAGAAAAGCACCAATAAAGCTATCAAATATATTGGTTTTACTTTAACGCCTGTGTTTCCTAACTGTACTGATTTCAGCTCTGTGCCAAACAACATTGAATTTAGAAATTTTCAAGATGAGCTGAATGCCCTCAGCTTCCTAGAGGACATGTTCTAAACAGTATTTCTTTAATTAGAAATACAGCTTTAGGATCTGGAGTAGTTTTAATTTAATTTTGTTGGTGGAAATTTATGGATTTTTCTTTACAGCAACAGTTGGTTATGTTTTTGGATGATTTGAGTTATAGATGCACTATAGGTTTTGGAGAAACTGAGAAAGAGAAATTGAAGCTTAAAACTAACACAGGGACAGAAACCAAACACTGCATGTACTCACTTATAAGCGAGAGTTGAACAATGAGAACACATGGACACAGGGAGGGAACAACACACACTGGGGCCTGTTGGCAGGTGGGGTTGGGGGAGGGAAACCATTAGGAAAAATAGCTAATGTGGCTGGGCTTAATATGTAGGTGATGGGTTGATAGGTGGAGCAAACCACCATGGCATGCATTTACTGATATAACAAACCTGCACATACTGCACATGTATCCTGGCACTTAAAATAAAAATGAAATATATATGTGCCATATTTATCAACAGTTTCTTAAATACAATGTTAACTTAAAAGCTTTGCTGCACAATATTCTCTTGAATTGCATTATTTCACATGACAAGTATTGTGCGTGTATAACAAAATAGAGAATGAGTAGTAGGTTGAATGGCATCCTCCCAAAAGTGAGGTCCATGTTCTCATCCCTGCAACCAGTGAATGTGACCGTATTTGGAAAAATGCTTTCTCCAGATGTAAATCAGTTAAGGATCTCCAGATGAGGTTTATTATTTGGTAGACTCTAAATCCAAAGACAAATGTCTAAAGATAAGAGAAAGGAACAGGGAAACTTGAGACAGAGAAGAGACAGAGAAACAGACACAGAAGAGAAGGCTACATGATGATGGAGGCAGAAATAAGAGTAATGCGGCCCCCAGGGCTGTGTCCCCACCCAAATCTCATCTTGAATTGTAGCTCCCATAATTCCCATGTGTTGTGGGAGGGACCCAGTGGAAGATAATTAAATCATGGGGGCAGTTTCCCCCATACTGTTCTCATGGTAGTGAAGAAGTCTCATGAGATCTGATGGTTTTATAAGGAGTTTTTCCTTTCTCTTAGCACTCATTCTCTCTTGCTCGCCTCCATGTAAGACATGCCTTTCACCTTCTGCCGTGACTGAGAGGTCTCCTCAGCCATGTGGAACTGTGAGTGCATTAATCCTCTTTTTCTTTATAAATTACCCAGTCTGGGGTATGTCTTTGTCAGCAGTATGAAAACGGACTAATATAGTAACCGTGTTTAATGAGTAAATTTCTATTTTTTAAGCTACTAAGTGTGTGGTAATTTGTTACAGCAGCCGTAGGAAATTACCACAGTAATTATTCTGTATACTCTTGTAGGTCTTGTTTCAAGTTTTGTTATTATAAGCTATTATATTTAAGATATAATTATAATATGAAAACATGTTGTTACATTTATATATTTCAAAATGAGTTTGCAGTTAGAATAAATAATTAAAATGTATACATTGAGAAATATTTATATAATGTTTACTATGTATCATGCCCTCTGTTAGCTGCTGAGTAGCCAATCATTGGCAAAAGCAGTCTGGGTCCCTGTTCTCACTAAATTTTTTTTTTATTTTTTTTTTTTTTGTTTTTTTTTTGAGACAGAGTCTCGCTCTGTTGCCCATTCTCCTGCCTCAGCCTCCCAAGTAGCTGGGACTACAGGCGCCCACCAACTCGCCCGGCTAGTTTTTTTTTGTTTTTTTTTTTTTGTATTGTTTAGTAGAGACGGGGTTTCACCGTGTTAGCTAGGTTGGTCTCGATCTCCTGACCTCGCGATCCACCCGTCTCGGCCTCCCAAAGTGCTGGGATTACAAGCTTGAGCCACCGCGCCCGGCCGTTCTCACTAAATTTATATGTAATTTAATCTCGCATACTTTGGAGAAACTGAGATGTACTGTAGTACCAACATATTGCCCAGCAATTGAAAAAAAAAAAAGTGGCAATTTCTAAATAAGCCTCTTGTCACTTTATTAGATTTTATTCTATAAAATGTGAAAGTGAAACTGAGAATTCATAATGGAGGCAGACAAAACATGGATTAACATATTGTTACTTGAAAGGTACCATCAACATGCCAGCCAAAAAAAATCACAAAGCACAGAAAAAGCAAAAAACTGGTTATCCAAACTGTATTTGATAGATATTAACTTCTGAGAAAATTAGCTAGATTCCTGTCCTAATACTTATTCCCTCTTCTTTACTCAAAAACAACAACTCCTGAAAATAATAGGACAGGAAGAAAACGCCATCACATTACACGTATTAGACCTTGCAAAACGTTCACCCAATAATTAAAATGTCAACATGAGAAGCAAAGAATGGAAACACATTGCTAATGAGAGAAAGAAGTTGATTTTTATATTTGTATCATATTGTATAATCTCTGATTATCAGAGAAAGAAGCAGTGAGCAAGGGCTTCAGGGAGTAGAAGATGTTTACACTAATTCAAGTTAGTCATGTTTGATGAGTATTGAATGAGGGGGAAAAGTATATAAAATATTAAAACAATTTTAAAATTTATGAATGAAGCACCTCCCATGGGTAGAACACTGCTCTAGGTGTCTTGAAATCCTACTCAAGGGTCATGAACCAGCCAAAATTACATATTGTACATTAAAGTTTTTCTTCTCTTCAAAGAACTCCTTCATCATGTGAAACACAGTGATAACTATGATCTATGCAATTAATCAAGCAAGGTTCAGTGTTAGTCATCAAACATAAGAAATCAGAGAATCTTGGCTCCCTTTCTGGTAACAGAACCATGTTGCTTGCCCAGCAACCCACACTGGGAAACTACTACTCACTCACTGCATGTAATCGCTGAGATGATCAATGCAGTATCCTACAGTTTTCTAGAAAAGGATATGCATGCTGAACTGTTTAGGGAAAAGCTCACTGGTTGCAATTGACTTTGGAATACTTACAAATAAGTATAATTGACACATGGATGGAGGAATGGATAGATGGGGAGTTCTGTAATAAGGTCTAGTAAAATATTAATGGTAGAATCTAGATGGTGGGGATTTTTGTGCTCACTGTGAAAGTCTTTCCATTTTGCTCTATGTTTAAAAATACCCATCATTTAATCTTGAAAATTTCTAATGGTGTGACATGATTTTAATTGTAAGTGATATTGCTTCTCAAATATTTCATTTCAAGAGGGAGAGCAATAGAAATTTGTCACAGAAAAGTTAGCCCCTGGCTTCAACTTACTGGCTACTGACAGATAAATTATTTAGGGAAGATGCATTCTCAAGGAGAAAAAAAAGTCTGGTACTTTGTTTTTTGATCTTCTGACAAAAGTGTTTTTGATATTTGTGCAAATGGTACAAACACGAATTTGTCACCATTTCCTGATACTTTTCAGTGCCAAGCCGACCTATTTTTGGTGACTTCTTCCGTGGGTATTTTTGAGTAGATCTAAACAAGAACCTGTTTGATACCTAGTAGGGGTCCCAGGAACCCATGCAGAAATAGCCATTTTCAGGGCTGAATTATGCCCTCAGGGAACAACTAAACATGTGCCTATGAATGACTGGCTCTTTCAAGTAAAATGATAAAACTGTTCTCTTTGCAACACCAACTGTATTGGGCATTTATTATGTGTAAAACTCCATTTTAGACATTGGGAGCTCAAAGATGAATCAGACATTGAGGTTGTCCTTTAGTAGGTTTCAGGTAATGGCTTAACTATGCTGCTCTCTTATAGCAATAGAATGTTAATTGGACCTTGAGTGGAAAATATTATGGGAGTGTTGAATAAGTGACAGATAGGAATCTATATGTGAGACACAATCTTTTCTCTCTGTCGTCATTCATATCTGTAGGAACTTTCATCCCTTTTACCTATAACTTCTAACCAAAAAAAGTAAGCATGTCTTACAAAATTGCAACTCTAAACCTCACAAGCTCCTATTAGGCTAGTCCTGAATTTCAATACTACAGTTATTCGTATCTCTGGAAATGTATAGTAATAAACATTTATTATTAGAAGGAACTTCAGTGATCTAAGTTAAACCTTTATTTCATATAAAATAAGGAAACAATTTATTGAGATTACTTATGCTGGTCACTTTGTCACTTTAAAGCTGATTGTATCCTATGAATGTCTGAACAAGTCTGAAGTTATCAGTGAAGAACAGAAAACTGTAAATGGAGGTTTAAATCGTTTTAACTTTATATTTGTCTTATATATAAATTGTGGGGAATTACTTTGTAAAATATTATGAAAATGGTTTGCTTTTTAAATAAATAACTCTCTTATATCTCCAAACCAAATATGTAAATCTCTCACCTTCTTTCCATTCCTGTTTGACAGTGTAGACTGTCTACAAATGGCTCATCTGACCACCGCAGTTTTCTCTCAACTAGTATTGCTACCTTCAGTCTTTCTCCTCCTTGATTCGTTTTTCTCAAGGCTGCCAGATATATTTGACTTTATTTATTTACTCACTAAAAATCTTCACTGATTTCCCAAACACTGGACAAAAGTTAAAATTTGGCTTTCAAGGCCATTTAAGACACGGGCTCTGTTTATCTTTCCTTCTTCCTTCTCTCATCCTCTCTCCATCCTTTCCCCACCTCTCTCTTTGTTCTTCCTTTTATCTAGTATTTATGTAGTTTCTGCTATGGACTAAATTATCTCAATAGATGCTGGGTATATAGAGATGGGAAAAATACAAACAATATTATTTAGGAGGAAATTCTAAAACGTTATGAAAATATGATAAAGAATAGTTTAGTGGAGAGGTAAGTCATGTACATGATTGGAATATTTTAAAGAGCTCAATATCGTATTGCAATCAGTTCTTCCCAAGTCGATCTATAAATTTAATTAAATTCCATCAACTCTTTCATTATGTTTTGGTTTGATTTTTGTAGGAATTAAAGATACTATAATTTATATGGTAAAAGAAATGATGAAGAATTTCCAAGTCACTCCTGAAGATGGCAAGTTTGAGGGACTTTCCTTACTAAATGCAATTTAAAAATAAATATAACTTTAGTAATTAAGCCTATATGATATTCCACCTTGGATAGATAATCGAAGATGAGAACAGAATAGTCATCCTAGACAAGAGCCCATACAAACATAGAAACTCAATTTGTAACAGAGCTAAAATATTGTTAGATCACTGGCAAAATAACTGCTCTTCAATAAACGGTGTTGAAACAATTATCTAAATAGGAACAAATAAAAATTGGACCCCCTAGCTCACACTATATTTACAATTTAAATTTCACTTAGGTGAAAGGCACTCTGCAAAAGAATATCTTGGTGAGTATTTCTATGATCTCAAGAAGTAAAGTTTCTTAACAAATCTCACTGCTTCAGTGCATAAAGAGAAAGATCAATATTTATTTACATTAATACTAAGAGCTTCAGTAAATCAATAGACTCCATAAATAAAAGAGAAGCCAAGATTTGGGAAATGGTATCTCCAACACATCTAACGTAACAACATTGTATCCAGCATAGTAAAGTCAGAAATCAATGAGAAAACTCACAATTCAATAGGAAAATTAGCAAAGGTGATCTTCAGACTAGAGATCACCAAAGTGCAAATTAAGACCCGAGGAGGCCAGATACATTGGCTCATGCCTATAATCCTGCACTTTGGGAGGCTGAGGCAGGTGAATCACTTGAGTCCACGAGTTCAAGACCAGTCTGGCCAACTTGGCAAAACCCCATCTCTACTAAAATATACAAAAATTACCTGGATGTGGTGGTTCATGCCTGTAATCCCAGCTGCTTGGGAGGCTGAGGCATGAGAATCACTTGAACCCAAGAGGCAGAGGTTGCAGTGAGCCGAGACTGTGCCATTGCACTCCAGCCTGGGCAACAGAGTGAGACGCTGTCTCAAAAAACAAACAATCAGAAAAACAAACGAACTAAAAAAACCAAGGAGATAACAAGTGTCCTCAAGCAGTCTGACAAAATTGAAAAGTCTTTCAAAGAGCTCTGTGTTCAAAGCTGGAATAACTTGAGCAATAAAATAAAGTAGCATTGGAGTATAATCAAAATATAAAATAAATATTCAGGACTCCATACTGATACACATAAATGCTTGAGTAAATATATAAATGGTTTCATGTATAAATTCCAAATAATTTGTACGTGTGCTTCACCCTCAAGGAGGTAGACCATAGCTCCCAATGTTTTCAGTGTGAGCTGCACATAGTGACTTCCTTCCAAAGAGTGTGTACAGTATGAAAAGAGAGAAAAAAGAGTCATAAGGAAGAAACCTGAGAAACACTATCTCAGCCAGCTCATCAAGGTTAACATCAGGACTGCTAATTAGTGTTGACAGCATGTGGCCTCGATATGATGTGGCGAAAATGGCACTTGGGACAACGTGTTACACTGGGACAATGTATTCTTGGGAGGAAGAGGCCTTGTCCCAGTGTAAACATGAGATCATGAGAACACACATCAGAAGATCCTAATTAAGGGATAGTCTATAAAATACCTGACCATTACTCCCCCAAACTGACAAGATTATCCCAAGTCTGAGAAACTGTCACAGCCAAAAACCTAAGGTGATATGATGCGTCTCTAATGTGGTATCCTAGATGGGATCTAGGAACTAGAAAAGGACATTAGATCAAAGCTACGGAGATCTGAATAAAGTATGGACATTTTAAATAATAATGTTTCAACATTCGCTTGTTAAATGTAACAAATATTAATAGGAGAAACTGGGTGTGGGGTATACTGGGAATTACGTACTCTCTTCGTGAGTTTTCTGTAAACCTAAAACTGTTCTAGAATAGAAATTTAATTAAAGGAAAAGTATTTCAACATCAATGTTAGCAAGAATGTGGATCTAATGCAAGCAAGACATACACACAAACACAAACACACAGATTTAGTAAGAATATACATTGTTGCAACCAATTTGGTAAACAACTTGGTATTATTTAGTAAAGCTGAAGATGGGCAAGCCTTGTGACCCAGAGAAATAGTCCTTGAGATAGTCCTTAAAGAAATGATTACACTCTTCAACTATGACATGTGTAGATTGCACCCTTCAACTAGGGCACATGTTAATCGATGTCAAATAATGAAAATGGCCCAAGTGTCCATCAAGAATAGATTGGATAAATCAAGGTTTAGTCATGTGACCAAGTGAATATGAATGAACTACAGCTATGTGCAAAACATGAATGATTCTCAGAAATATAATAATGAACAAAAAAGTGCTAGAGTCAAACACAGTTGTTAAGGTTTCATTAAGTAAATTTGAAAACTGAAAAGCTAATAAATATGTTAGGAATATCTGCATGTGGTAAAATTTAACATATTAAAATTTAAAATTTAAATATGTTAGGAACATCTGCATGTGGTAAAATAATAAATATGCTAGGAATATCTGCATGTGGGAATTCTTGGGAGGATATGGGACAAAAGATGGGCACACAGGAGCCTTCAAAGAGAATGTTATTGTCCTTTTAGACTGTGTGGTGTGTAGCAAATATTTGTCATGAATCTTTAATCCTTATACATTAGAACAAATATTTTGTTTCTTCTATATTTGTTTATAGCAATTATTTTTAAAGTGCAGTAGTAACCTGTTATTTATCCCCAGACTGACAGCTCAAGAACTCCCCTTGAATGCCTTCTTCATTACCTGTTTCCAGAGGTGGGTCTCACTATGCTGCCCAGGCTAGCCTCGAACTCCTGGGCTCAAGCAAATCCTCCCACCTCAGCCTCCCCAGTAGCTGGGACCATAGGCAATCATCTCCACACTCAGTTTTGAATGCCTTAATTTTTCTGAACAGAAAATTCATCAAGAACTTTAGCTTTGAATCTAAAAAAAAAAAAAAAGAGAGAGAAGGAGAGAAGTTATTTGTCTGTAGGCATTGATTCATTATGGTGTTTTGGGAAGAGAGAGAGAGAAAGAGAAAAGACACTTCTAAACAGATCAAATAGTTCAAGGTATATACCTTGGCTGATGATTATTTTAAGATGATGAAACTCTGAGTTCTTAAGTATCTCAGGATCCTGCCCATGGCAATGAGATTTTCCATTAATGGCAAGTTTAATGTCAAATGTAAACATTCTTAGAAAGATAAACTTCAAGGACATAAAAAGTGGGAGGGGAGTTGAAAAGAAAATAGAGCTGTTAGATATCCTATTTGAGTTCTCCAATACCCATCTAAATTGGTCTTAAGTTTCCTATATATAGGGTTGTTTGGATCTACAGGAACATGTATTGTCTATATTGGGGAGTATTTGTTTGTGGTGCCAGCCATGTATTCCTCTTTGTCTAGAGCTAGAGGAGCATCAGTCAGTGCCTAAATCAATCTGTACATCAGATTCCTCCAATCCAAATTGATTATGCTGATTTGTTCATAGATGGTCTATAACCCAATCCAAACCTATGCGCCATAATGAAACTTTGGCTAGAATTTGTAAGGAAGTCTGTCTTTTTCATGGGCCAGAGGGCTGAGAAAGTGTAGAATTTGGAACGACTGTGACCATTTTACTATGTTCATAGAGGAACCTGCGTGTGCAGCCAAAATTAAAAGAGGCAGATAAAGGGTAGCTAAACACTGAAAGCATCGTTTGAGCCATTAATCCAGCTGTACCTGAAGCTGGATCATCCCCTTGCAACCAAAAGACCCTTGAAAAGATTGATTCTAATAGAAAATATTTTGTTGTCCCATAATGGCAGGAGCAGAGACTAAGACAAGTCAAGGGTTGGAAACATCTTGGGTATTGGACAAGATTATTCAACATAGAGCATCTATTTGCTTTTGTTACTAGTAAATGAAATGAAAAAAACTATATGATTTTTTATGTTCCCTTTGCTCTCTAGTCTCCATCTGGATTGGAGGGACAGACAAACAAGAGGCTCATTTTCCTTCAAGCTCTTTCTCTTCCAGCTTCTTAAGTGAGAATCTGAACTCCTTTAGTGTGTATGGTAAAGTTCTCTGCCAGGGACCCAGCACGGTGGAATGTAGGCTGTTCCTGATGTTCAGAGAGCATATACTACTGAATGCCTCCCATGTGTCAGGAACTAGTGGTGCCTGAGTAAAACAGCGATAAATACACTCCTCTCTGTCCTCAAAAACAAAAAGATGGCTAATAGTGATAAAAAGCCTACATTCATGGCTTCAAATCTTGACTTCACCACTTATTAGCTAGTTAACATCTCTGTAACTCAGTTACTTTATTGTTAAAGTGAGGTTCATAATTGAGCCCACCTTATATATTTGTGGCTGGGATTAAATGAATTCTTAGGTATAAAGCACTGGGAAGATTATGGGGTGCATAGTTACACTATCTACATGTGTGTCAAATAAATATAAATATAAATATATAAGGAACACGTGGTCAGAGAGCAAGTTACTAAAGGAAGGGAGAGAAAACATGATGGCAGTATTGAATCTATACTATATGCCAGGCACTGTTTGATATTTCATTTACATTTTTATATCAGCCTGTTTTATTTGGGTTGGTTTTCAAAAGAAGCTTATGCATTGGAACATATGCCATGAGGAATTCTTTCCAAACTGTAACTACCAATATGGAAGTTTATTGTCATTGCCCACTGGAAGGCAAAACTGTACACACAGTGAAAGTGAAGCCCAGCTTCTTCTGTCTGCCCATATTAAGAACACCGTTTGTGAATTCATTAAACTATTCTTGATTTTCTTTGTAATTTTATTCCATGACTGTGGTGTATTCAGTATGCTGAACCTCTTACAAGTGAGTGGAGTTCATTCTAATAAAACCCACCCACTTGTACTGGCTGGGAAGCAGTGTTTGAGTTTTAGTTATTCCTCTAGTGCTATCTCCACCTCAATGTCTTGGTAGCATTTAATAAGCAACCAGAGACCATTTTCCCTGACACTTGCCTACCAGGAGGACATCCCTATTAAACACTTCATCTCCCTGCTGCTTTCGGGACATTTTTGCTCTTCTGAAAGGTGTTGCCTTTTATGTCTCTGTACTGTGAAGTTGAAGCTGAGCTTGGCTGGCTGTCCAAGTCCCAATTCCAAGGTTATTATCTGGTGTCCTGAGGCAGCAGAGGCTGGCAGTCTCTGATGCCAGCCCCTGCATGGGACTCTAGGCTGCTGTAATTGGCTTTCTTGCCTCCTACTTGCTACCTTAATGAGGTATGCCATGTTGGGCTTCACCCACCCACAACTTTTCAGTGGGACAGGTTCTCATGCCATGTAAAGGTGATCAAGCAAAAGCCTCAGCAGCTTAGTAGAAGAGTTTTGAACATAACAAATTCATTGCAGGCTGGAGCAGGTCTCCACAGTGCAAAAAGTGGCAGCTTCTAGGTGAGCTTGGAGCTCATAAGCATGGGGACAAGGGAGTTTTGCCCCCAATGTCAACATTAAGTTCTAGGCCCTGCTCTTCTGGTTATTAAGACCTAAGGTTGTGGATCATCTCTTTGCAGGGCTCTCACTGTTCATTTTACTCAGAATATCAATTGAGTTTTGTCTGAAATTGTCACTTTGGCAGCAGAGTATGTGGACCTAGCATTTTAATAACAGCTGTGTTAGTCTGTTTTCTGTTGTTTATAACAGAATACCTGAAACTGAGTAATTCATAAAAAAGGGAATTTATTGCTCACTGTTATGGAGGCTGAGGAGTCCAAGGTTGAGAGTCTGCATCTGATGAGAGCCTTATTGGTAGTGGGGACTTTGTGGTATCCCAAGGTAGTGCAGAATATCACATGGTGACAGGGCTAAGCATGCTAGCCCAGATCTCTCTTCCTTTCCTTACAAAGCCACCATTTCCACTCTCTTGATAACTCATTAATATATTAACTCATGAATGGATAAATCAATTCATGAAGGCTGAGCACTCATGATCCAATCACTTGTTAAACGCTCACCTGTCAATACTGCTTCATTAGGGAGCAGTTCCCAAAACATGAAGTTGGGGGACACATTTAAACCACAGCAACAGCTAATGTTTGTTGAGTGCTTGCTATCAAGCATGAATCTAAGAGTTATTTTTTACCCTATGAGCTTTTGTATTATTCAAAGCAATCCTGTGAGGTAGGCAGTATTATTATCCCCATTTTGCATATGAGAATAGGAAAATTTCACAAAGTCACATAGCTAATAAATGATGCCCCTAGCAGCAATCTTAACAATGATGCCTGAAGCTGGAGTCTGAGAATGACTGGTTATGAGTCCATGTAAGATGACCAATCTTTTGCCCTAGCTGTATCCTCTTCTTAGATACCATGTGAACTGCCCCTTCAGCTGAAGCTGACTGTACTAGGAATGCATACTTGATCTAAGATGTGTGTGATGGTTAATACTATCAACTTGCTTGGATTGAAGGATGCAATATTAAACCTGGGTGTGTCTGTGGGGGTATTGCCAAAGGACATTAACATTTGAGTCAGTGGGCTAGGAAAGGCAGACCCACCCTTAATTGGGTAGGCACCATTTAATCAGACACCAGCGAATATAAAGCAGGCAGAAAAACGTGAAGTGACGAGACAACGTAACCTCCCAGCCTACATCTTTCTCACATGCTGGATGCTTCCTGCCCTCAAACATCAGACTTCAAGTTCTTCAGTTTTAGGGTTCAAACTGGCTATTCTTGCTCTTCAGCTTGCAGAAGCCTATTGTGAGACCTTGTGATCTTGTGAGTTAACACTTAATAAACTCTGTATATGTCTATATCTATATCTAACCAGATATAAATATATCCTATTAGTTCTGTCCCTCTAAAAGAACCCTGACTAATACAGACTTTGGTACCAGGAGTGGATCTAGAGGAACAAAACATTAAGGATGAAGTTCTTTCATTGGTTTTGGGGTATCTGGAGTTGGCTGCTTAATATGATCCGACCCAAAAATGCTAAGGATTCTACTTCTAATAGTATAGAGAACACTGATAGTCCTTGCCATGAACTGTTTAGAGAGCTTTGCAAAATAAATGCATATGAAGCTCCTGATTCATGGCTTGTGAGAGGCAAGGAGTTTATTGACTCTATATACATAATACCTTTGACTATATTTGGAGAACCAAGGAACATAAGGAAACTGATTTGCTGCTCCTAAGTTCAGTGGACAAAGTGATGAAAGAAAATCATGAACTCAGGGATTCTGTCTCCTGGCTTCAGAAGCAGACACTGAGCATCAAATCTGCTAAGATTGCCCTGAGTAAGAGTCTTATGTCCTGTACAGAAACAGCTGAAATTGTGGAAAAACAGACACAAGCTCTTATCATGCGAGTGACTGACCTGCAATGAAAAGTGCATGCACAGCCTCACTAGGTGTCTACTGTTAAAGTGAGGGCATTGATTGAAAAATAATGGGAACCTGCAACTTGGAATGGGGACATGTGGGAGGACCCTAATGAAACTAGGAACACTGAGTTTGTAAACTTTGATGAACCTTCTTTGCCAGCAGGAACAACTTCGCCATCCCCAGTAGTGGCAACATCCCCTCCCCAACCCATGCTGCCATTAGCCTTTCCACCTTTGTCTGAGGAGATAAGTCCTGTGCTGCCTGAGGCAACAGTGATGGCCTCCACTGAGGTAGTTGCCAGGCAAGATAATGTTGATTCTCCTTAGAAGCCACTCCCAACACCTCTATTAGAAGCCACCTTCATCACCCCAATGGGTCCCTAGAGGTGAGGTTGACTGTGTGACCTATGAGGAGATGTGCTACACTGGAAAACAACTGTTTGAGTTCTCTAATTTATATAAACAGCAATCTGGAGAACAGAATGGGAATGGATATTAAGGGTGTGGGATAATGGTGGAAGGAACATAGAGTTGTATCAGGCTGAATTTATTGATTTACATCTACTAAGTAGGGACTCTGCATTTAATGTTGCAGCTCAGGGAGTTACAAAAGGCTCTAATTGTTTATTTGCTTTGTTAGCTGAAATACAGATTAAAAGATGGTCCACAGTGAGTGAGCTGAAAATGCCTGATCTCCCTTGGTTTAATGTAGAGGAAGTGATCCAAAGGCTTAGGGAGATTGGGATGGTGGAGTGGATTAGTCACTTTAGACCTACTCATCCCAGCTAGGAGGGTCCAGAAGATATACCCTTGACCAATGCCTTGTGAACTAGAGAGCAAAATAGAGGTGAGGGCAGCACCTGCATCTTTGAAGAGCCCTGTAATTGTTCTTCTCTATATGTCAGATCTAACAATGAGAACCACAGTCACTCAACTACAAAATTTAAATACAATGGGAATAATTGGATCCCAAGGTTTCAGGGGCCAACTGGAAGCACCCAACTATCAAAGGCAAGGTGGGTATAGCTACCGTAATGGAAGCAGAGGCAAAACAGCAATCAGAATAGTCTGAATCATGTAGAGCTCTGGCATTGGGTAATAATCACGGTGTTCCTAGAAGTTAAATTGATAGAAAGCCTACCACAGTGGATTATGATAAGCTTAACCAAGTGGTGACTCCAATAGCAGCTGCTGTATCAGATGTGGTTTTATTGGTTGAGCAAATTAACACGTCTCCTGGTATCTGGTATGCAGCCATTGACTTGGCAAATGTCTTTTTCTCCATTCCTGTCCATAAGGCCAACCAGAAGCAATTTGTCTTCAGCTGGCAAGGCCAGCAATGTACCTTTACTGTCCTACCTCAGGGGCATATCAACTCTCCAGCTGTTTGTCATAATCTTTTTTGCAGAGAGCTTGATTGCAAGGTATCACACTGGTCCATTACATTAATGACATTATGCTGACTGGATCCAGTGAGCAATAAGTAGCAAACATGTTGGACTTATTTGTGAGATGTGTGCATGCCACATGATGGGAAATAAATCTGACTAAAATTCAGGGACCTCAGTAAAATTCCTAGATGTCTAGTGGTGTGGGGTCTGTTGAGATACTCCTTCTTAGGTAAAGGATAAGTTGCTGCATTTGGCCCCTCCTACAATCAAGAAAGAGGCACAATGCCTAGTAGGCCTGTGGATTTTGGAGGCAACACATTTCTCATTTGGGTGTGTTACTATGGTCCATTTTTTGAGTGAGCTGAAAGACTGCCAGTTCTGAGTAAGGTTCAGAAGAGGAGAAGGATCTGCAACAGGTCCAGGCTGCTGTGCAAGTTACTCTGCCACTTGGGCCATATGACCCAGCAGATCCAATGGTGCTTGAGGTGCCAGTGGCAGATAGGGATGCTGTTTGGAGCCTTTGGCAGGCTCCCATAGGTGAATCACAGCTAGAGGCCTCTAGGATTTTGGAGCAAGGCCCTGCCATCTTTTGCGGATAACTATTATCCTTTTGAGAGATAGCTCTTGGCCTGTTACTGGGCTTCAGTGGAAACTGAACATTTGACTATGGGTCATCAAGTCACTATGCAACCTGAACTGCCTATCATGAACTGTCCCATTTAGCTATAAAGTAGGTCATGCACAGCAGCATTCCATCATCAAATGGAAGTGGTATATATGTGATGGGACTTGAGCAGGTCCAGTGACTTAAAGTGTTCGATGGGGTGATTGACCTGGAATATCAAGATAAAATCAGTCTACTACTCCATAGCAGAAGTAAGGAAGAGTAGTCGTGGAATACGGGAGATCCATTAGGGTGTCTCTTAGTATTACCATGCCCTGTGAGTAAGGTCAATGGGAAACTACAACAACCCAATCCAGGCAGGACTACGAAAGACCCAGACCCTTCAGGAAGGAAGGTTTGGGCCACTCCACCAGGAATAAAACCATGATCTGCTGAGGTGTTTGCTGAAGGCAAAGGGAATATAAAATGAGTAATAGAAGAAGGTAGACATCAATACTAGCTACAACCACGTGACCAGCAGCAGAAATAAGGACTGTAATTGTCATGTCCTCCTTCTTTTGTTAAAAAGATGTTTGTGTATATATGCACTTGTAATAAGAAAATGTCTTCATTTTATTTCCTTTTCCTTTATCACGTGACATAAGACTTATTGACCTCATATCAGCATTTAAGTATTGTTAACTTCATGTAATAGTATTTGGGTTGGGGATTGGTGCATTTCCAGTTGTACAGAGGATAGTTGTATTATGTTAGGTATAATTATGACTTTATTATTGTCTTTATTTGAAGATTATGTATGATATCAGGAGATGGGTATGGGTTCAAGTTGACAAGGGGTGGACTTGTGATGGTTAACACTGGGTGTCAACCTGATTGAATTGAAGGATGCGATATTAAACCTGGGTATGTCTGTGAGGCTGTGGACAAAGGAGATTAACATTTGAGTCAGTGGGCTGGGAAGGAAGATCCATCCTTAATTAGGTGGCCACCATCTAATCAGTTACCAGTTAATATAAAGTAGGCAGAAAAACATGAAGCAAGGAGACAGGCCTAGCCTCCCAGCCTGCGTCTTTCTCCCATGTTAGATGTTTCCTGCCCTCGAACATCAGACTCCAAGTTCTTAAATTTTGGAACTCAGACTGGCTCTTTTTGCTGCTCAGCTTGTAGACAGCCTATTGTGGGACCTTGTGATCATGTACATTAATACTTAATAAACTCATATATATATATATACACCAATCCCCTACCCAAATACTATTACATAAAGTTAACAATACTTAAATGATGATATGATGTCAGTAAGTCTAATAGGATATATATATATATATATATATATATAGTTCTATCCCTCTAAGAGAACCCTTACTAAAACAATGTACCATTCCAACTGTCTCTGTTGAGAATTTGGAATTAAGAAACAAACACAGTTAATCTGATGTGTCCATCCTGGAGCTGTAAGATCACATTGAGATTGAATTGAAGTTAACATATTTATAGTTTAAAACCACTGGCACAGCACATTTTTGGGAAGAGGTATTACAAACTATGATTCTGGATTTTAGACCTTTGCCAGATGCATAGTTTGACAATATTGTCTCCCATTCTGTAGGTTGTCTGTTTACTCTGTTGATATAGGTTGGTGCAAAAGGAATTGTGATTCTTACCATTACTTTCAAGAGCAAAAACTGCACTAACTTTTGCACCAATCTAATAGTTTCTTTTTCTGTGCAGAAGCATTTTAGTGGAATTAGGTCCCACTTGCCAATTTTTGTTTTTGTGGCAATTGCTTTTGAGCACTCAGTCATAAATTATTTCCCAAAGTTAGTGTCCAGAATTGTTTAATATCCAGAATCTATAAGGAACTTAAATTAACAAAAAAAATAAACAAATAATTAAAAAAGTAAAAAGTGGGCAAAAGACATGAACAGACATGTCTCAAAAGAAGACATACATGAGGCCAACAAACTTATGAAAAAACACTCAACATCACTAATCATCAGAGAAATGCAAATTAAAACCACAATGAAATACTGTCTTACATCAGTCAGAATGGCTATTATTAAAAATTCAAAACACTATAGATCCTCAAAGAAAAGGGAATGCTTATACACTGTTGTTGGGAAAGTAAATTAGTTTAACCACTATGGAAAGCAGTTTGAAGAATCCTTTAAAAACTGAAGGCCAGGCACGGTGGTTCACACCTGTAATCCCAGCACTTTGGGAGGCTGAGCGGGTGGATCATGATGTCAGGAGTTCGAGACTAGCCTGGCCAACATGGTGAAACCCCATCTCTACTAAAAATACAAAAATTAGCTGAGCATGATGGTGCTTAGGCCCAGCAGGAGGAGGTTGCAGTGAGCTAAGGTTGTGCCACTGGTGCACTGCAGCCTGGGTGACAGAGCAAGACTCTGTCTGAAAAAAAAAGAAAAGAATTACCATTTGACCCAGCAATCCCATTACTCGGTATGTAACCAAAGGAAAATAAATCATTCTACCAAAAAGACACATGCACTTGTACATCCATTGTAGCACTATTTATAATAACCAAGACATGGAATCAACATAGGTGGCCATCAGTGGTGAACTGGATAAAGAAAACATGGTACATCTATGCCCTTAGTACAATGCAGCAATGAAAAAGAATAAAATTATGTCTTGCAGCAACATGGATGTAGCTGGAGGCCATTATTCTAAGCAAATTAATGCAGAAATAAAAAACCAAATACTGCATGTTTTCACTTTTAAGTGGTAGCTAAACATTGGTACACATAGACATAAAGATGGCAATGACTGATACTGGGTATCATTAGAGAGGGGAGAATGGGAGGGGGACAAGTGTTGACTAACTATTGGGTACTATGCTCACTACCTGGTTAATAGAATCAGTCATACCCCAAACCTCAGCATCACACAATATACCCATGTAACAAACTTGCACATGTATACCCTGAATCTAAAATAAAAGTTGAAATCATTAAATAAATATATAACATAAAATAAGACAATAAAAAACTAAATAATCAACATTCCAGTGGCGAGTTAAACAAGAGATAGAACAAAATGGGGGGAGAAACCTCATTTTTATCAGCAACGGAGTAAATATCTTTATTACAAGAATAAAGAAGAAGTTAATCTTCAGAGAAGAGAATGATGCAAGTATGAGGAGATAAGTAGGAGATTATAAAATATTAGATAATTTCATTGAGAAACTCCAGTTCCTGTGTGATTGATTCTGTACATTTCTTCTTTACTCTTTCAATAAAGTTCCTTCTAACTTAAACCAGCTTGAAATTACTTCTGTGCTTTGCAGCCACATGATGACTGGCCAAAATATCCAGGGATAGAATTTGGCAAGTAGTTTTATTTGGTCCCAATATTCCACATTAAAGTGAACTCTCTAAGTATGAGAAATGTAACTATGCCAAATTTTCTTGGTGTTTAGTGGAATATTATGTTTTCTGGCCTTGTCCTCCATCTTTTAGCATGTTTATAGGACCTTTGTTATTTTTGGCATTTACCCTATTTATCCCATTTACCCTACTACTGTCACCCACCCCTCCCATATCTTTGCTGGCGATTCACCATCTTCATTTTGATTCATGAAGTCTGGGAAGGCTGAACTTCCAATTCAAAGACAAAGGTCATTAGGGATATTTATACCCGACGGAGATTGGTTGAGGGGAGAGCAGGTGATCTAAGTCCATCCAATTAGAATGAAAGTGTAGGGAATGCTGGGATATAATTACTCATTTTCTGGCTAATAGAAGTGAGTCAGCAGAGAATTAGTCCTGGCATTGCCAAAAACTCCTTTCTGCTCCCATGGGAAAAGTGCGTCTAAGAAAATAATCATTATAGATAGAAGAAGAGGGAGAGAGAGAGAGAGAGAGAGAGAGATGCTGTTTGAGCCCCTGCAGCCAGCTATGCCTGAAGCTGTATCTTCTCCTGAATTATTCAACTATATGAACAAAAATGTTCCATACAAGCCAACTTGGAGGAATTTTCACATTTTATTGTAAAGTGAGAAAAAAAGTTAAATAGTATAGAATATTGTATATGTTATCTCATTATCATAACAATATCGATACCAATCAAATCATCTCTCTCTCTCTCTCATCTGTATAATCATGGAAAGCTATTCATCACATTTTTAACATCTATGGGTGTGTGATACTGCAGGTGGAGTTGGGGAAAAATAGCAAAGGGGTGGGAGGTATCATCATAATTAATCATCCTGTGATAATTAATTTATGCAAAATTATTTATAATTGAATGTAGAAATGAATGGAGACACAAGATAGTAGGATCAGTGAAATGTGATATTAGGTGTCTCAAGCCCATGGGATTTTAGCTGATTTTTTATACTTTAATGTATTTTTGGTATTTTCTTAATGATTAGAAGATATTATGTTAAAAAGAAATATTGGTTATATATAGGAAAAGAAGCCATGTACTATTCTTCAGTATTTCCTAATTTTAAATTAAGTAATAATTAATGTTTCACTTTATTAATAGCTCTTTTGGCAACCAAAGTTTAATGATGCTTTAAAATTGTTCTTTACGAAATGTATTTGTTAAACACTAGGTTAAACAAAGTTGAATGCATTTCTTTACCGACTGCTTAAAAGTGTACATTGTAAATCTCCAAAAGGGAGACTGAGTATTCAGCAGTTCCTGAATATACTGGACCATGTAATATTCCTTATGACTAGTGTAACAAAGAATACATTTTGGGAAACAGAGAAAACAACACAACAACAAAAAGAAATACTAAGGCTTTAAAGTCATGTATCCTGGAGTTATATCCAAGACAGATGATTTACCTGACTTGTGACATTGGACTGTTCACTTGTCTTCTCATGCCTCCTCCTTAAACTGGATATAATAATTCTTTCTTCCAGGGTCATGGTGAGGGTAAACCGTAGCAAGTATAATGGAATACTAAAAAAGAGCCCATGGATTTGTAGGTTCTCTATATGATATTTTCTTTTATGGTATATTTTCTTTTATGGTATATGGTATAATATGTGGATATATTAAGGTATATCCAAACCTTAATAATAAAGAAAATAACTTAAATGCATTTTCATTATTTTTTACACCCTTCCTTATAGTGGCTACTATATACCTTCTCTCTCTCTCTGTCTGTTTCTCTCTCTCTCACACACACACACACACACATACACACACACAAATATATTCACATTTTTTCTTCTCTTTTGAAAAACAATTGTATTTTTCATGTGGGGCATAAGGCATGATTTATTCTCATTGGGATTGAATATACAAACTCCCTTAGAAAACACTCATCTTTCTGAGTTACTGGGGCAAAGGAAAGTGGCAAGAACAATTGTTTGTTCCTATCTAATTTGGTCATATGGAACAGAAACTTACTGAAATCGATTTAGTCTAGAAAAAGGCAGAGGGTGGTGGGGAATTGTTACAAGGACTTAAGTCGTCCTATTAAGCCAAGCTAAGAGTGGAGGTTGGTCCCCTTGAGGACAGGAAAAGGAACAAGGCACCATAGAAACAAAGGCAGGCATTCTCTCTGATGCCCTGCACACCATCTCCTTTCTACTCCTCTTCCATCTTTTCTTTCTGAAGAGCCCTCTTTGCTTTTCTGTGCACAAGACCAGCTGATAGGTGGTTCATGGTGCCTGAGTCCGCATTTCTTTAATTCAAGTGATCCAAAAAAAAAAAAAAATTGCTTATCTCTGTCAGCCACAGTTAGAAATTCCCAAAAGAGTGTCCACCCCGATTGAGTCAACTTGAGGCAGGGCAGCAAACATAGGACATTAAGTTACTAATGATGTTCACCCATGTGCCGGGGGTTGGCAAACTGCTCAGAGAAGTGTGTCTGTGACCTGGGCAACCATCCCCAGGGCATCTTACAACCAGTCAGTACTCTCCCCAATCTTGACCTTTCTAATTCTTCTCTCCTTCATCTGGGCTGGGGACACAAGTTTGTGGGTCTCTGTACCCTTCTAAACCTATGAAGTCTTGCTAAAATGGGGCCAGAGCTGCAATATTGACCTGGGTCTTTCTCATCTAGATAAGACTTGCCCAAGTGTCTATGCAAAATAGAGATAACTATTAACTTTTTATGGTAATGGGAGAGGATCAGTGACCAGCTATTAAAATAGGGAAATAATCTAAATCCATTTCCTTTTGGTTTTGAATACATTTTATAACTACTATTTTGGCAACAGCATTGACAACCTATACCATTCAAATTAACTTGTATTTGCTAACTTCAAACCAAGGACATGACACCACACACATTTATAGTAAAAGAAATACAGAGTAGTGATTTGTGATAGGGAATATCTAATGCAAAGTTTGAAAGAAATCATTGATAATACACATTTACTGAAATAAATATAGACTTATTAAATGCTTCATATGTGCAGCCATCATGTACAATGCCTTATATATATGGTCATATTTAATCTTTATAAAAATCTTATGAGAAAAAAATACCATGGATTCCCAATTGATAGATGATGAAACCGAAGCTAAAATGTTCAGTTAGTTGCCCAAGAATACACACCTAACTCTCGGTGAAGCTAAACCCAGGTTGGTTTAAGTCGAGGCCTGAACATTTACCTGGCTGCTATATCTGCCTCCAAAGTAGAAAGTTCATTTTTCAGATAACTGAGAGACATTTGGGAGCTAAAACATAGTCACCCAGGACTCTACAAAATGAGAGAATATATGTGACTTCAAGTGAGACTATTCTTTGTACTAGTTACGTATTTGTATGCTGCCCCTGCCCACTCTCTCCCACTGACCCAGCTTCTGCAGAGGCTAAGCTTTTGCAGCTCTGCATCTATAAGCTAAGCTCAGCACTTCAGTAAGTTGACAGTTGATTACCAAGTGGGTTGGAAAAAAAAAAAAAAAACAGAAAAAATACAACAACAACAACAGAAAACACCACAATTCGCACAAAGTAGCTTTAGACCTAGAGGATTCTAATATCGGATCAAGAAAGGAACAGTGCCCAACTTAACAGTTCTGTGGGTCACAGGAAAGATAGATTGGAAATAAAGCCGGATTTGTTGCATGAGGTTAAAGCCTAATGAGGTAAAGCTCTGGGATATTATAGGCAGCATGCCTAAAGAAGTATTAACGTCAGAGTATTAACATGTTGTGTGTTTTTAGTACTATCTTAAAGCAGTCACTCTGAACATGAGTCATGTTAAGTCCTTTGTTTAATATAAATAATTGGTCTGTTACTCTAGTTCAGAGTGAATAACATAAAATGTTAATAAACCTTTAAAACTTCAGAACTAGCAGTATATTCAAATAACACATTTTATAGCCAAAGATATTTAGGAGACTAAATCACATGGATCATTATTTGTATTTAACACTCTAACTGACCTGCCAACAAATGTGGAAATTTAAATTCCATTTAGATAGATATTCAATTATATGTGTAAATAATTTTAATGCTCACTATTTGATTTTTTTTCCATTGATGAAATTATTTCAGTATTCTAACTTAAAGGGACTTTGGGACAGCTTGCAATCATAAAATAAGTCAAACTTATATTTTCCCCCCCAAAATTATACTGTTTAGGCCTAAAGCTAAAATTATACTATTTAAGCTTCATCTTTTAATTGGGCACATGCTAGATTTTGTGTAAGAGCTTATACTCACATCTCCTGATATTCTAAATAATGTATAAAATCGCCTTCTGATTATCTGTGAGTAGATTATCTATTAAATAGAAACGCTATTACGAATTTTGCCATAGAAGAGAGAGATTTTTCTTTCCTCTTCAGCTTCCTGAGCTGAGGAAGGCAGAGGATTACCGAATTAAGCAAGTACTTTATTTACCTTAAGGAAACGTCAATCTAAGCATAAATGGTTTGTATATGATTTAGTATTTGAACAAAGGTACCTGAAATTACAAATTTTGATTGTATATTTAAAAGACAGCCAGAATGTTTTCTAGTTTTAGAAGCTCCTCCCTCAGAGACCATTTGATGCAAGATTTTTCCCAGATAAAATTTTTCTTGAATTTATTGTATTAATTAACTTGCCTCTTTTTTTGATCCATAAAAGATGACTAGGGTATCATGTTATTTGTATGCACTTTCACGTACACACATACACACACACACACACACACACACACACACACACACACGGAGCTGCTATACAAAGAGGTGTTAGCTTTTAAAACTCTGAAATAGTTGAATAATTGAAAACAAGATTCAAGGCTCCAGATTTACAGACTTCCTAAGAAATGTCATCCTACCCTTTTACTACACACTTTCACCTTAGCCATTCTGAAATGAGCAATTCCAATTTAATTCGAAATTAGACTTTTCTTCTGGAAATTTATGGAAAATACTGATGAGACTACCTGAAAACTGTTCCATGACTGACACCAAAACTCATGTCCCCATAAAATATGACTTTATTTTGACAATGTACCTCATGGAGGATCCGGAATCATTCTCAGTTGTAAATACAGGATTCTGTCACCAAGGCCATCATGGGTGATAGAGCATTGCTATCTCTTTTCACACATGGCACTACCCTGAATGCTGGGGGAAATACAGGGTGACTTTTATTTTCTTTCAGAAAACCTAAAGGCAAAGAAAGTTTCCTTCTGCTCTTGTGTACTGAGGTTTCTTCAGCCATGTCTGAACTCAGAAATTGCCACTTCATATTTTACGGTAAGTGAAACCTTCTGAGACACATGTTGCTGCCTTTGGTGAAATGCATTTTCCTTTTTTTATATTTTAATTAATTAATTAATTTATTTATTTATTTATTTATTTTTTGTTTTTTGAGACGGAGTCTCACTTTGTCGCCCAGGCTGGAGTGCAGTGGCCGCATCTCAGCTCACTGCAAGCTCCGCCTCCCGGGTTCACGCCATTCTCCTGCCTCAGCCTCCCGAGTAGCTGGGACTACAGGCGCCCACCACCTCGCCCGGCTAGTTTTTTGTATTTTTTAGTAGAGACGGGGTTTCACCATGTTAGCCAGGATGGTCTCGATCTCCTGACCTCGTGATCCGCCCGTCTCGGCCTCCCGAAGTGCTGGGATTACAGGCTTGAGCCACCGCGCCCAGCCATTTAATTTAATTTTATTTAATTTTATTATTATTATTATTATTTTTTATTATTATACTTTAAGTTCTAGGGTACATGTGCATAACGTGCAGGTTTGTTACATATGTATGTATGTGCCATGTTGGTGTGCTGCACCCATCAACTCATCAGCACCCATCAATTCATCATTTATATCAGGTATAACTCCCCAATGCAATCCCTCCCCCCTCCTCCCTCCCCATGATAGGCCCCATTGTGTGATGTTCCCCTTCCCGAGTCCAAGTGAGCTCATTGTTCAGTTCCCACCTATGAGTGAGAACATGTGGTGTTTGGTTTTCTCTTTTTGTGATAGAGTTCTAGGGTACATGCGCACAACGTGCAGGTTTGTTACATATGTATACATGTGCCATGTTGGTGTGCTGCACCCATCAATTCGTCATTTACATTAGGTATATCTCCTAATGCTATCCCTCCCCACTCCCCCAACCCCACAACAAGCCCTGGTGTGTGATGTTTCCCATCCTGTGTCCAAGTGTTTTCATTGTTCAATTCCCACTTATGAGTGAGAACATGCAGTGTTTGGTTTTCTGTCCTTGCGATAGTTTGCTCAGAATGGTGGTTTCCAGCTTCATCCATGTCCCTACAAAGGACATGAACTCATCCTTTTTTATGGCTGCATAGTATTCCATGGTGTATATGTGCCACATTTTCTTAATCCAGTCTATCACTGGTGGACATTTGGGTTGGTTCCAAGTCTTTGCTATTGTGAATAGTGCCACAATAAACATATGTGTGCATGTGTCTTTATAGCAGCATGATTTATAATCCTTTGGGTATATATCCAGTAATGGGATGGCTGGGTCAAATGGTATTTCTGGTTCTAGATCCTTGAGGAATCGCCACACTGTCTTCCACAATGGTTGAACTAGTTTGCAATCCCACCAACAGTGTAAAAGTGTTTCTATTTCTCCACATCCTCTCCAGCACCTGTTATTTCCTGACTTTTTAATGATCAGCATTCTAACTCATGTGAGATGATATCTCATTGTCATTTTGATTTGCGTTTCTCTGATGGCCAGTGATGATGAGCATTTTTTCATGTGTCTGTTGGCTGCATAAATGTCTTCTTTTGAGAAGTGTCTGTTCATATCCTGGTGCTTGCTAATATGAAGAAGGAGACACAGCTTATGCTTAATATCTGGAAACCCCCTACTGCCCCACATGATTACATTACCACCTTAGTTGATGACTGAACAGTGAGTAACTTCTTTGCTGATTCAGTTTAACATATGACTTCAGCTTAATCTGCTTCCAATATACACCTCTACCCTGTCTCCCAACAAACACTTACACACTTATTTCTCTTGAATTTCATTAATTCAAGAGAATTAATGTCACTCTTACTTAAACAAAATCTACTACAGAATACTCAGTGGGAACCTATGTGGGAGAATTAGGAAAAAGGATCTGCCAGAGAATTAGCAAAGAAATCCACTGGTGAAGTGAAGCTTGTCCTCAAGTTTCTTTCTTAGTGTCTACAGTTTCCAATATGGGATTTAACATCAAGAAGACTGGTGCATTTACTACACGGGAAGCTAACTGTGGATGGTTTTCTGCCTTCCATAAGAATACTCAGAAACTGAAAAGGCACAAATCAATGATTAAATTAATAGGCACTTTTTCCATTTAAGAGATTGCAAAAGGATAGATCTTATAATTTTGATATTTCCAGAAAGCAAAGTTATCTGATTAAAACTTCACTAATGTTTCATCACAAGAAGACACATTTTCCTTCCACAGTAAGTCTTAGTAGAGAAAGTAATTTTTACTTCTTTTCTTTCTCAAGCCAACAAATATTAATCTTTAGCTGAGAAACTAGCAATGAACATTTTCTACAGACATATACAGGAGGAATACATTTTCTTCTGGATGTTTGCATAGACATTGTTCCAATCGAAGGGTGAGATCCTCAGAGACACAAAGAAATTTTATAAATAACAATGACAAAAGAATGTATTAAATACTATTTGCCAGGCCTTTTGTATCAACTATGATTCTTGCAGTTGCAAGTAAAAGAAATGAAACAAGGGATTTGCCTGCTCACATACATAACTGAGAATCCATGAATAGGACAGACATTAGGGACCACTGTCCACACACTGGACCAGGGTCTCAAATAATGTAACAAGACCTCAGGTCAGTCTCAAGCTTTACTGGGGACCAGCAAGTGAGGAGGCCAGGACAGCCTGTGGCATCTCGAACTTCAAAGCTTTGATTTGAACCTAGTGACAGATGCCATTTTCCTACAATTAAAGGTCAAGCCAGGAGTTAGCTCTAATGGGCCCTTTGACTTTGATCATTTTGCAAATTCCCGAAGCAAATTGAGCATATAGTATAACGACATGATTAGCTTTTACTTAGTTTTCATGTTTAGATATAGAAGAAGAGCTTAGGGCCTGCCTGAAACTTATGGACCAGGAATGAGAGATGGATGATTCTCCAGAGTAAAATCTCAGGTTTATTAGCAGAAATAGATTTACTAGATTCTAGATAGCCCCAAATCAGTAGGTATCTATTTTAGAACTTCATATATATTTTACAAATACTAATTTATTAAGTCCTTACAGAAGTCCCTACAAAAGAGTTTGCATTCTTATCCCCACCCAACAGATAAGGTAGCAGCAGTAAAAATTAAAGTCACATATTAGGTTTGTGACAGAGTTGGGCATTAAACCCAGGGCTGTCTGACTGCAGATCATTGACCTTAACCTCCTCTATATGCATCACTGAAGAAATAGCACACCCCTGAGTATCATATGGTAAAAGCAGGAAAGCTGTGGCATCTTCAGAAAACTTTTGGCAAGTATGTAAGTCACACTTCTGAAGAGCAGAGTGTTAAGACTCAAAGACATCAAGGCTAGATTTGGGACATATGTTTTAGTGCAATTGAAATTATTTTTAATTATCTTCTCAGTTTTGTGCTGTTTATAATGGACAGAAATCCATTTCTCAAAGTTCTGAAGGCTAGGAAGATCAAGATTGAGGGGCCAGCATCTGACAAGGGCCTTCTTACTGTATCATCTCATTGTGGAAGGTGTGAGGGCTAGAAAGCTAGAGAATAAAAGGAAGTTAAACTCCACCTTTTATAATAAACCCACTTTCATGACAGTGGCATTATTATTTCACTGTGCTCTCATGTCCTAATCACTTCTCATTAGACCTCACATCTGAAAACTGTTGCGTTGGGGATTAAGTCTCCAACACATGCTTTTTGGCAGATACATTCAAACCATAGCAAATATTATTTTAATCAGGAAATTAGTGTCTGACATTCATGTCATTATCTTGAATCCTTATGACAGGTTTGTAAAGTTCATAGATTCACTTTCCACCTGCCAGACTAGAATTGGGCAAGTATTTGCACACTCCCCACCAACATTTGAAATTTCAATAATGCTGTGGCATTCTAATCCAGATGTGAAGAATGTTTGCCACACAGGTTTTGAAAAACATTTTGATATTTTGGAAGATCAATTAGAATATTTTAAAATATCCAAATGAAGACCAGTGTAGAGCACTAAAACATAAAATTCTTAAAGGGTGTTACTTTAGAACTGAAATCACTGACATACTGAGTCTAGACACAGAGAACCAAAACTACACCTTGCTATCCACACTGACATATTTTGCTTTTCCTTTGTCTTCATTAGCATGCTTTATTCTTTGACAGTTATCTTGCCTAAGCAAATGGCTTGATTGTTGAATTCAGGAACTCTCCAAAAACCTATCAGTTCTTTAATGGAAAGTATCAATAGTTTTTACCCTAAGAGTCTTTGAATCCTTCATCTCAAAACACTCACTTTGCTGTTTCCACCCATCTTGTACTGTTGTCCTACTCCTAATTTAAGTCTCTACATTGAAGGAATCACCATAAATGAAAGTTCCAAATTCCAATAAATCCTTACATAACCTTCCCCCACTAGAGACATAGCTAAAGCATTACATTGTAATTTTGTTCTTCAGTAAATTGTGGGCTTGTTTTTGTCAGGTGTGTAAAGATCAGATGGTTATAGATGTGTGGCATTATTTCTGAGGCCTCTGTTCTGTTCTATTGGTTTGTGTATCTATTTTGGTACCAGTACCATGCTGTTTTGGTTACTGTAGCCTTGTAGTATAGTTTGAAGTCAGGTAGCTTAGGATTGCTTTGGCTATGGGGGTTCCTTTTTGGCTCCATATGAACTTTCAAGTAGCTTTTTCTAATTCTGCGAAGAACATCTGGTAGCTTGATGGGGAGAGCATTGAATCTATAAATTACTTTGGGCAGTATGGTCATTTTCATGATATTGATTCTTCCTAACCATGAACCTGGAATGTTTTTCCACTTGTTCGTGTCCTCTCTTATTTCCTTAAGCAGTGGCATGTAGTTCTCATTGAACAGGTCCTTCACATCCCTTGTAAGTTATATTCCTAGGTATTTTATTCTCTTTGTAGCAATGGTGAATGGAAGTTCACTCATGATTTGGCTCTCTGTTTGTCTGTTATTGGTGTATTAGGAATGTTTGTGATTTGACTTCCTCTTTTCCTAATTGAATACCCTTTATTTCTTTCTCTTGCCTGATTGTCCTGGCCAGAACTTCCAATACTATGTCGAATAGCAGTGGTGAGAGAGGTCATCCTTGTCTTGTGCTCGTTTTCAAAGGGAATACTTCCAGGTTTTGCCCACTCAATATGATATTGGCTGTGGGTTTGTCATAAATAGCTCTCGTTATTTTGAGATACATTCTATCAATGCCTAGTTTATTTAGAGTTTTTAGCATGAAGAGCTGTTGAATTTTGTCAAAGGCCTTTTTGTTTCTACTGAGATAATCATGTGGTTTTTTCATTGGTTCTGTTTATGTGATGGATTATGTATACTGATTTGCATGTGTTGGACCAGCCTTGCATCCCAGGGTTCAAACTGAGTTGATTATGGTGGATAAGCTTTTTGATGTGCTGCTGGACTCAGTTTGCCAGTATTTTATTGAGGATTTTCACATCGATGTTCATCAGGGATACTGGCCTGAAATTTTCTTTTTCTGTTGTGTCTCTGCCAGGTTTTGGTATGAGGATGATGCTGGCCTCATAAATTGAGTTAGGGAGGATTCCCTGTTTTTGTATTGTTTGGAATAGTTTCAGAAGGAATGGTACCAGCTGCTCTTTGTACCTCTAGTAGAATTCAGCTGTGAATTCATCTGGTCCTGGATGTTTTTCGATTGGTAGGCAATTAATTGCTGTCTCAATTTCAGATCTTATTGTTGTTCTATTCAGGGATTCAACTTCTTCCTCATTGAGTCTTGGGAGGGTGTATGCATCCAGGAATGTATTTTCTAGATTTTCTAGTTTATTTGCATAGAGGTGTTTATAGAGTTCTCTGATGGTAGTTTGTGTTTCTGTGGGATCAGTGGTGATATCCCCTTTATCATTTTTTATTGTATCTATTTGATTCTTCTCTCTTTTCTTCTTTATTAGTCTGGCTAGCGGTCTATCTATTTTGTTGGTCCTTTTAAAGAAAAAACAGCTCCCGGATTTATTGATTTTTTGAAGAGTTTTTCAGGTCTCTATATCCTTCAGTTCTGCTCTGAACTTAGTTATTTTTTGTCTTCTTCTAGCTTTTGAATTTGTTTCCTCTTGTTTCTCTAATTCTTTTCATTGTGATGTTACGGTGTCTATTTTAGATCTTTCCTGCTTTCTCTTGTGGGCATTTAGTGCTATAAATTTCCTTCTATATACTGCATTAAATGTGTCGCAGAGATTCTGGTACGTTGTGCCTTTGTTCTCATTGGTTTCAAAGAACATCTTTATTTCTGCCTTAAATTTTGTGGTTTACCCTTAGTCATTCAGGAGTAGGTTGCTCAGCTTCCATGTAGTTGTGCAGTTTTTACTCAGTTTCTTATTTCTGAGTTCTCATTTGATTGCACTATAGATTGAGAGACTGTTTGTTATGATTTCCATTCTTTTTCATTTGCTAAGGAGTGTTTTACTTCCAATTATGTGGTCAGTTCTAGAATAAGTGTGATGTGGTGCTGAGAAGAATGTATATTCTATTGATTTGGGGTGGGGAGTTTGGTAGATGTCTATTAGGTCCACATGGTTCAGAGGTGAGTTTAAGTCCTGGATATCCTTGTTAATTTTCTGTCTCATTGATCTGGCTAATATTGACAATGGGTTGTTAAAGTCTCCCACTGTTGTGTGGGAGTCTAAGTCTCTTTGTAGATCTCTAAGAACTTGCTTTATGAATCTAGGTGCTCCAGTATTGGTGCATATATATTTGGGCTAGTTAGCTCTCCCTGTTGCACTGATCCCTTACCATTATGTAATGGTAATTTGTCTCTTTTGAACTTTGTTGGTTTAAAGTCTGTTTTATCAGAGATTAGGGTTGCAACCTCTGCTTTTTTTTACTTTCCCTTTGCTTGGTAAATATTCCTCCATCCCTTATTTTGTCTATGTGTGTCTTTGCACATGAGATGGGTCCCCTGAACACAGCACACCAATGGGTTTTGACTCTTTATCCAATTTTCCAGTCTGTGTCTTTTAATTGGGGCATTTAGCTCATTTACACTTAAGATTAGTATTGTTATGAGTGAATTTGATTCTGCCGTTATGATGCTAGCTGGTTATTTTGCCTAGGGGTTGATGCAGTTTCTTCATAGTCACAATGGTCTTTACATATTGGTATGTTTTTCAGTGGCTGGTACTGGTTGTTCATTTCCATGTTTAGTGCTTCCTTCAGGGGCTCAGTGGTAAAAAAAAAAAAAAAAAGAAAAAAAAAAACCTCTCAGAATTTGCTTGTCTGTAAAAGATTTTATTTTTCCTTTGCTTATGAAGCTTAGTTTGGCTGGATATGAAATTCTGGTTTGAAAATTCTCTTCTTTAAGAATGTTAATATTGGCCCCTCGCTCTTTTCTGTCTTGTGGGGTTTCCTCCGAGAGATCCACTGTTAGTCTGATGGGTTTCCCTTTGTGGGTAACCTGACTTTTCTCTCTGACTGCCCTTAACATTTTTTTCTTCCTTTAAACCTTGGTTAATCCGATGATTATGTTTCTTTGGGTTGCTCTTCTCGAGGAGTATCTTTGTAGTGTTCTCTGTATTTCCTGAATTTGAATGTTGGCCTGCCTTGCTAGGCTGGGGAAGTTCTCCTGGATAATATCCTGAAGACTGTTTTCCAACTTGGTTCCATTCTTCCCAATAATTTCAGGTGCACCAATCAAATGTAGATTTGGTCTTTTCACATAGTCTTATCTTTCTTGGAGGTTTTGTTCATTTCCTTTCACTCTTTTTTCTTTAACCTAATCTTCTCGCTTTATTTCATTGAGTTGATCTTCAATATGTGATATCCTTTCTTCCCCTTGATCAATTTGGCTATTGATACTTGTGTATGCTTCACGAAGTTCTTGTGCTGTGTTTTTCAGCTCCATCAGGTCATTTATGTTCTTCTCTAAACTGGTTATTCTAGTTAGCAATTCATCTAACCTTTTTGAAGGTTCTTAGCTTCCTTGCATTGGGTTAGAACATGCCCTTTTAGCTCAGAGGAGTTTGTTATTATGCACCTTCTGAAGCCTACTTCTGTCAGTTCGTCAAACTCATTCTGCATCCAGTTTTGTTCCCTTTCTGGCAAGTTGTGATCCTTTGAAGAAGAGGCCTTCTGCTTTTTGATCCTTCAGCCTTTTGTGCTGGTTTCTCCCCAGCTGTATGGATTTATCTACCTTTGGTCTGTGATGTTGGTGACCTTCAGATGGGGTCTTTGAGTGGACATGCTCTTCCTTTCTGTTTGTTATTTTTCCTTCTAATAGTCAGGTCCCTCTACTGCAGGTCTGCTGGAGTTTGATGGAGGTCCACTCCAGACCCTGTTTGCCTGGTTGTCAGCAGCAGTGGCTATAGAACAGCAAATATTGCTGACTGTTGCTTTTTCTGGAGACTTTGCCCCAGGGAGGCACCTGCCAGTTGCCAGCCGGAGCTCTTCTGTATGAGGTGTTTGTTGGTCCCTACTGGGAGATGTCTCCCAATCTTGAGGCACGGGGTCAGGGACCCACTTGAGGAGGCAGTCTGTCCCTTTGCTGAGCTCGAGCACTGCACTGGGAGATCTGCTGCTCTGTTCCGAGCCAGCAGGCAGGAATGTTTAAGTCTGCTGAATCTGTGCCCACAGCTGCCCCTTCCTTCAGATGCTCTTTCCCAGGGAGATGGTAATTTTATCTATAAGCTCCTGGCTGGAGCTGCTGTCTTTCTTTCAGAGACGTCCTGCCCAGAGAGGAGGAATCTAGAGAAGCAGTCTGGCTACAGTGGCTTTGCTGAGCTGTGGTGGCTCCACCCAGTTTAAACTTTCTGGTCGCTTTGTTTACACTGTGAAGGAAAAACTGCCTACTCAAGCCTCAGTAATGGTGTATGCACCACCCCCCACCAAGCTCAAGCATCCCAGGTCGATATCAGACTGCTGTGCTGGCAGTGAGATTTTCAAGCCAGTGGATCTTATCTAGCTGTCCTCCATGGGGGTGGGATCTGCTAAGCTAGACCACTTGGCTCACTGGCTTCAGCTTCCTTTCCAAGGGAGTGAACAGTTCTGTCTCGCTGGCATTCCCAGTGCTACTGGAGTATGCAAAACAAGTCCTGCAGCTAGCTTGGTGTCTGCCTAAATGGCTTCCCAGTTTTGTGCTTAAAATCCAGGGCCCTGGTGGTGTAGGCACCCAAAGGGGTCTCCTGGTCTGCAGGTTGCAAAAACCATAGGAAGAGCATAGTATCTGGGCTGAAATGCACTATTCCTCTGGGGACAGTGTCTCACGGCTTCCCTTGGCTAGGGGAGAGAGTTCCTGACCCCTTGCACTTCCCGGGTGAGGCAATGCCCCACCCTGCTTTGGCTCACCCTCCAAACCAGTTTCAGTGAGATGAACCAGGTACCTCAGTTGGAAATGCAGAAATCACCCACCTTTTGTGTTGATCTTGCTGGGAGCTGCAGACCAGAGCTATAACTATTTGGCTGTCTTGCCAGCCACACAGTCCCCCAAATTCTTAGATCTCTCTAGCATTAACCAAAAATCCAAGTTCAAAGTCTTGCCTGAGTCAAGGCAAGTCCATTTTGTTTATGAGTTTGTAAAATCAAAAGCAAGTTAGATACTTTCTAGATACAATGAGGGTACAGACATTGGGTTAATATACCCATTCCAAATGGGAGAAATTTGCCAAAATGAAGGGGCTTTAGGCCTCATGCAAGCTCCAAATCCAGCAGGGCAGTAAGATATTAATGCACCAAAATGATCTCTGACTCCATGTCTCACATCCAGGTCATGGTGATGTAAGAAGTTGTTTCCCAAGACCTTGGGCTTCTCACCTCTGTGGCTGTGCAAGGTAGAGCTGCCCTCTCAGATGCTTTCATGGGCTGGCATTGAATGTCTGAAGCTTTTCCAGTCACACAGTTCTACCATTCTGGGGTCTGGAAGACTGTCGCCCTCTTCTTACATCTCTACTGGGCAGTGCCCCATTGGGGATCCTGTTTAGAGGCTTCAACCCCACATTTCCCTTCTGTACTAGCAGAGGTTCACTATGAGGGCTTTGCTTCTGCAGCAAACTTCTGCCTGGACATCCAAGCATTTCTATACATCCTCTGAAGTCTAGTTGGAGGTTCCTAAACCTCAGTTCTTGACTTCTGTGTACCTGCAGACATAACACTATGTATAAGCCACCAAGGCTTGGGGCTTGTACCCTCTGAAGAAATGACCTGATCTGTACATTGGTCCCTTTTAGCCATGGCTGGGGCACAGGGCACCAAGTCCCAAGACTGCATAAAGGAGCAAACCCCTGCGCCCGGCCCGTGAAACCATTTCTCCCTCCTAGGCCCCTAGGGCCTGTGATGGGAGGGACTGCCATGAAGATCTCTAATATGTCCCTGGAGACATTTTTACTCATTGTCTCGGTCGTTAACATTTGCCTCCTAGTTACTTACGCAAATTTCTGCAGCCAGTTTGAATTTCTTCTCAGAAAATGGGTTTTTCTTTTCAATCACATCATCAGGCAGCAAATGTTTTGAACTTTTATGCTCTGCTTCCCTTTTAAATATAAGTTACAATTCCAAACCAACTCTTTGTGAATGTCTAAAACTGAATACCTGTAAGAGCACCCAGTCACATCTTGAATGCTTTGCTGCTTAGAAATTTCTTCCACCAGATATTCTCAATTATCTATTTTAAGGTGAAAGTTCCACAGATCTCTAGGGCAGGGGCAAAATGCTGCCAGTCTCTTTGCTAAAGCATAGCAAGAGTCACCTTTATTCTAGTTCCCAACAAGTTCCTCATCTCCATCTTAGACTACCTCAGCCTGGATTTCATTGTCCATATCACTATCAGCATTTTGCTCACAGCCATTCCACAAGTCTCTGGGAATTTTCAAACCTTCCCACATCTTCCCCTCTTCTTCTGAACCCTCCAAACTGTTTCAACCTCTGCCTGTTACCCCGTTCTAAAGCCGCTTCCACATTTTCAGGTATCTTTATGGCAGCACTCCACTCCTGGTACCAATTTACTGTATTACTCTGTTCATACATTGCTATGAAGAAATACCCAAGGCTGGGTCACTTATAAAGGAAAGAGGCTTAATTGACACAGTTCCACCTTGCTGGGGATGCCACAGGAAATTTACAATCATGGCAGAAGGCAAAGGAGAAACAAATGCCTTCTTCACAGTGTGCCAGGATGGAGTGAGTACAAGCAGGTAAAATGACAGATGCTTGTAAAACCATCAGATCTCATGAGACTCATTTATTATCATGAGAACATCATGGGGAAACAACCCCATCATCCAAGTGCCTCTGCCTGGTCCTGCCCTTGATGCATGGAGATTGTGGGAATTAGGGGAATTACAATTCACGATGAGATTTTGGAGTGGGGACACAGCAAAACCATATCAGGGAGTTATAAATAGATACTGACATACACTTAACCAGGTGTTTGAAAATGGAAATGAAAGTGGAAAGGACAGTCTGGAAATATTGCAAAAGACAAGGGAGAAAATAAAGAAAAACAGGACAATTGAATACTGGGTAATTTTCTTGGACATTTCATAGACCAATAAAATGAGCAAAATCTTCTCAACTACATACAAGTGCTTCCTAGTGGTGGTGGCAGAGTCAAGTTAGTGTTATCTTTTTAAACCAAAACAAACAAAACACACACACACACACACACACACACACACACACATTTAAAGGAACAACAAAAAAAATATGCTTACCTGAAACTGGCTGATTAGCTGCATCATGGATTGGATACACTGGAAAATTAATAATTTTTAATTTTGCTAGTCTAGCAGAACCTGAGAGAGACTGATCCAAGCCCATTTATATCAGGTGAATTGCTAACCAAATACAAATTACTAATTACCTGATAAAATTAAGATGTTCTGGTGCCTAGAAAGTGTATATTTAATTTTACTAACACTTTAGAATGTAAAAGCCTATAGATAGTTCCTGCTTGAACGTCATGGGCCCATATCATTTGTGGATTCATAGGCCACGGTAGGCAAACTACAACTTGCAAGACACATTTGGCTAGACACTTGATTTTGTAAATAAAATTTTATTAAAACACAACAACACCTATTCATTTCCTTATTATCTGTGGCTGCTTTTGTGTTACAAATGCAGAATTGGCTAGTTGTGTCAGAGACCCTATGGCCCAACAAGTGTAAAGTATTTGCTATTTGGCCCATTACAGGAAATGTTTTCCAATCGTGGTCTAGTCTCCTGCTACTCAAAGTGTTGTCCATGAACCAGAGACCTTGTTGGAAATGCAATATCTAATACCCTAACAAAGAGCTACTTCATTAGTACCTTTGTTTTAACAAAATCCACATGAAGTATGTGAAGTTGTGATCTAGAACACTGTCTGGATCTTAGTATAATCCAGCAAGTATTTGTTCAATGAGTCAATTTCTAGATCAATATGTAACTATTGAACTTCAACAATACATTTTTATTTAATATGTATGATGCACCTGGATCTTGCATACATCTAGAGAGAAGTCAAAGAAATGACTCTTGTCCTTGCGGACTTTAAAATTTACTTGAGACAAATAAAAATTGCAGATGTGGAACTCTTAAAGAATATCATAATAGAGCACATCATAATATGCTGATTGTATTTTGCAGATGGTAAGTGATGAAAGAGAAACATGTTGGATTCTGAAAGGAATAAGAAAATGTCTCAGATATGAATGGCTTTGGACTGATTAGTGTGGTGTCTCAGATATGGTTCATAAATAAAAAACTGAGGAGTGAAATATCCCTTAGTTTATCTAAGGGCTTTTTGCATTGCGAAGAAGAAATGGAATATGCTCAGACAAATGGTTCCAAGGCTCTTAGTGAAGCAGATAAATGCATGAGCACATGCGTTTTTATAGCAAGTAAATTAGGCTGTAAATCAAGGAACAAAAGATAGAACTGCATATTCCTGCAGTTAAAATGTGGCAAGAAATACCTGAACAACCTCCGATGAGATAATTGATAATGTCACGGTGAATTAAATATCTACAGTAGGATTAGCTATGGTAAACCTCATCTTTTCCCATGTTAAATGCCAATTTCCTAAGAAAAGGCAATTACAAAGTTGCAATCCTGCTGCCTTTTGTTTTTGTCATTGAGCTGTTGGTAAGCACTTAATTTAGTGGCTTGATATATTTTTTTTTTCTTCTCAGAATAAATAGAATTTCTCAGAATACTCAGATGGACTTTTAATTCTCTGATGACTCTCTTCTACTCAACACAATTAATCATATTCAAGGAAAATGGAAAACCCAATCTTTAGATAAAGAGGCCCCCAACAATCTATTTGTTTTGCATTTGTTTGAGACTAAAGTTTTCATTTACAGTCTCAAAATAAAAGGCCACTGCTCAGTTTGGCCTCTAACTGGCTTTCTGAATTGAGAAAAAAGGAAACCTTTCTTTTGTTGCTTTTATAATCATGGTGGCAGAAAAGAGCCATAGGGCTACAGAAAACAAGGAAAAGTGGATTATTTAAGTTCCTCCTACAGAATTGACAGTTTCAATGTGTTTGACTCGCAGACTTCCATGTCCTGAAATTTAACATTCCAAGGTTCTCAATGGCACCTATTCTCTCTATATTCTATAGTTTTATCTAGTACACTAGGGCTGAGGCCTAAGGGAAAGGGGTACAAGGAAAAGGTGTGCATATCAATTTGTAAATAAGAAGTGTGTTTTTATGTTGTGAGTATTAAAATTGGAACAGGGGCATCGTGATGTCAACAGGTTTCAACTTCACGTATCCCTAAACATTGCTCAAAGTTTGTGATGTTGGACGGTGGGGGCGTTGAACATCATGGTCTGAGACTCCTACTTCATTTCTGTTTTTGATCCCTCCACCACCACTTTCCATTCAGAGGGGATAGCGTCAATTTTACTATTAATATGAGAAATTTAGAATCTTGAATAGGTGAGGAAGTTCAAGAGATGTTGTGTCACTCATACTGGTATTTCTTGTCCTCCCTTTTTGAAACCTGGAGAATGAATGGATTGAATGGACTGGAGGAGTTATAGCTCCTTGTGAGTTTCCTACCCCACCAAAAGCAGGGTTTGAGTATTTTGGGTGCTGACTTAGAGTTTGATAGCATAGCGTCATGGGTAGAATACAATGTGACACTGAACCCTTGAGTTCTGATCCTGGTGGCAGTAAAAGACCATCCCTTCTTTTACAAGTTGGCTTTGCCTTTGGGCATTGATATTTTTATTTGTAAGTTTAAGAGAGTAGGTAAAATTTAGAATTCTCAAAACTAACTCATGCATCAAAAGATGTATCATTTTCCCAATAAATCTATTGGACTTTATTTGTGCAAGAAATAAATTTTAGTTTATTAGAATCATTCTACATTTTTGGGTTAGTTTGTAATAACAGTTAACTCATATAATATATTGAGGAGACAGTCTCAGTAGATTAGTTTGGATCACATGCCTTTCTAAAACAATTTTAATTGATATTTCTGGTATGTGTGTGTACGTTGAGGGTGTTATTATTTTATCATTGGCAAGATTTGGGTCATGTGCTTATCCCTAATGAAGGTTCAGTTCTTCTCAAAGCACCTGGATTTAGTATTACTGAGGAGTGGGGGATGTTTTCAAAAGATCATTAGATTGTGTCAGGAAAAAAAAAAAAAAAAAAAATTCAGAGCAGGCTGAATATCAGATGTCTTACATAAATTACACATTCTCTAAGTCTACTGAAGTCTAAGCTCCGTTTTGCCCTGCAGTCCTTGGCAGTGCTGGCATTCAGTAAATTTGTTGAATGCATGAGTGCCTGTATAGAATGAAATAAGAAAATCAGCTCAAAAACCTGGCCTTTTCCTCAAGTACAGCATTATTTAAATGAATTTGAATTTCCTTAACTCTCTTTCTCCCTTTGCTCTTGTTCAACCATAACCTAAACTGTACTTTAAACTGAGCATGGATTTAATGAGTCAACACAAGTCCCTTTGCAATTTGCTTATGTTCTGACTGTGTCTATAATCTTCACATCCTCAGGGGTCCTTGAAACTAGGCATGAACACACAAACGTAGCAAACAACCATGGCAGCAAATTATATTTATATTGACAATATCATAGCATATAGAAATGTATGTTCTGGCAATTTCTGGTTTCACTGTAGAAATTATTACCATTAATGTAATACAAACAATAAAATAACAATAATTTATAAACTCTCTACAAGAGGTAAGCAATGTGAATGTTAGTTCTTTTCTTTCTAGTCCTTAATTATCTGTTTGTGTGTGTGCATGTGCCTGTGCAGTGTGTTGTTGCTCCCCAACATCTGGGAGTTAAAGCGGGCACAGTCTATTACCAACATAATCCTGTTCTCCCTTGGAGCTGACAACTATGTCAGAGTCCAAAACTGTAGCATAAAAATATTTCTTTACTATTCCCTCCTGAAAAGTTTTCAAATGATATTGAATCTTTCTAATTAAAACCTCAAATGTCCTTTCCCACTTGTTCTTTCTACCTTCTTTCTTTCTTCTTCCCCATCTTTCTCCCCTCACTCTAGGTCATATTCAGGTTCCCAGATTGTAATGATGAACATTACATGATGTAATGTAGATGAATCATGTCTAGAACACAAGAAATGTTCCCCCCCAAACAAGAAGGGCAACATCAGATACCTACAGTTTGTAGCGTGGAGCATCTATAAGGTAAACAAACCAACTAAAACAGAACGCATAGATTTACTGTAATTACATATGAAACATCTGGAATAGTGCCTGATATATAGTAAACACTGTTTATTTGTTGTTGTTCTTACTGTTGGTTGTCTTTTGTAACAATTTGAAGGCATTTTAAAGTATCTCTCCCCAGCTAGATGGACAATGATGAGATAAAGTGGTAAAGGGGATGGAGAATTTCACTCTGACATGCCTTTATATTTTCACACATTTGAGATCAATATAGAAATGTATTTCTTACATTTCACTCAGATTTTTTAAAGAGCATTCTCTCATGTCATTAAAAATTTCAGTGTGAAGTGACAAAATCCAGTAACAGTGATATTGTAGATATTATTCTGAAGGTCTATCTGCTTGAGAGGCAAAGGTTTTTATACTTCCAGCAGTATGAGCCTATTCATGAATTACTACTGATCTCAACCTTAGTTAAAAACCCAATACATTTGCCCAGCTAATTTATTTGTCTATTTATTCATTTAACTAATATGTATTGAGCCCTTATTATGTATTTGGCACCATGGTAGCTACTAAGAATACCAAAGAGAAAACCAAATATGACTTTTATTGCCATGAACTTGCATTCCAGAGGGAGAATAATTAACCAAACAATTACATTAGTATACTGCTATAGTTTGCAGTGAAGAAAAGGCAGAACAATAAAAGATAGTACTTTGGGGACCTTACCTAGCTGTGGAGCTGGCAAAGAAGGAAACTTTAGGAAAGTGTCTTCAGGAAGAGATATTTGAACTGAGAGTGAAATAGTAGAAATTAACAAGCAAAGGAGCAGGAAGAAGGTTTCAAGTTGAGAGAAGAGCATATGCAAGGGTCCTGAAGTAGTAAAGAGAAAACCGATTTGAGGAACTTAAAGAAATCCAGGATGAGTAGAATATAGAGAGCAAAGGCAGGGATGAAAATGGGTAGGAGGATACAGGGGGAAACCCAGGCCTTCTTAGTCCTGTAAGGGATTTTGTACTCTATTTGCAAAGCAATAGAAGTCTTTGAATAGTTGGGCCCAGATAGTATATTTGGTCAAGACACCATCATCAGAATTAAAAGAAGAGAAATAAATTTCCTTTGAGATTTTGCAGGTCATATTGGGCAAGAAAGGATTATTTCCAATGTGTAAAAAATTCTGCAAGAATCTATAAATATAGTATTGAAATGGCTACCAAAACTTTAATTATAAAACAAAATGCTGAAGGAGTAATTGGTAACTTGTGTTAATCGGAAGCTTTGATTGACCCCTTAATTATGCCTTTAATGGGTCTAAGAAAACAAAGTTAGTATTGCTAAATATATTTTCCTAGACAAAATATTGGAATATGTGGAATCATTTTTGGGAATATAGGGAATAATTAAACTAGATGCTCAATGAAGAACAAAGTCTGGGAACCACCAACGTATCGTGAGAATCCACTTTGGGGAGGGGGATGAGAAACACTAGCGATTGGAATTTTTTGAATGAATGTTGTAAGGGAGGTAACCTAGTGAAAAGCAAAAGGATGAGAGCTCCCCATAGCCTCTAGTAATCCCCCACTGTCCAAGAATTTTGATCACACTAGTCTCAGAAAAGAATGCCCTGAAGTCAAATAAATGCAGGGAATACTCATGGTGTTTACATGGTTGTGAGTGTCATAATTAATAAGCTAACAGAAATTAATCCATTTACATGATTTCTGATAGATGGATAGATGAAAAATCTGTATGGTCATCTAGATATATGCACTATCCAACAAAAAGCACCTGGATATTTGGAAACATCCGGTGAAGAGTAGCATGTTTTACTTTTCTTGATATGTGATACATACACACATATGTACACGTGTTTGCGTCTGTGTGTGTGTATGTATACCTATATTACCTTAGATCTATTTTCTGTGTATAGCACATTCTTAGAAGGCTTCAATTTCCTAGTTCATTTCTTAGATCCCATCAGACACCTAAATACTAAGAGCAATAGCAGTGATTCATGCCCTTTATTGTGCAGCAGTCTCACCTGGAGGATTTTTACACCACACATTCCTGAACTCCATTACAGAAGTTTGGATTCAGTTAATCTGAGGTTAGGGTCAACTATTTGTATTTCAAACAAGTTCTCATATGATGCTGTTGGTTTGAGGACCACACTTGGAATGCCACTGCCCTGGAGAGCACTTTACATTTATAATCAGCCAGGGGGAGATTTGTGATGCAGGCAGAAGACAAGTAAATAAAATCACAGGGTATCCATCAGCTGTTTTTGCTAGTCTTGCTTCTAAGACTAGGGGAGCTTGTTCTGTACAGAAGTGATTCACAGTCTATTTCAAATTCTCCATTCAAACATAATAGGAGTATATTTCACCAATCACATTTGCCCTAAAATTGCTATATTTTAAAAATGGAGATGAATTGAAGCAAATTTTATTTTGAAAATTTCATGGAACATTACAGAGGTGTTACAAATCAAAGCCTGGAAATCATGTGACAGTGACTCAGCTTCCTGTTAAAGAAAATAACATGCAAAACATTTGTCACACATCTCCAAATTTGGATGATATATTTTTAATCCCAAAGTAAGTGTTCTTATTTAGAAGCATTTGAATTACTTTTGTTCTGAGACATCGGACAGACAGCCAGGCAACACAGTTTTGGTTTATTTCTTAACTTGACATATAAGATGTCTAAGTTAAGATATATGAAGATAGAACTGCAATAACTTATGTGTCCAAAAGTAATATTGATTTTTTTTCTTCAAAAAGCTCTATTCCAACATCAGTTTAGACAAAAGAGCAAATGAAGGAGACTAGGAAAATATAGGGGCTTTGAAACTAAAAGTTTATATCACTTTATCTTTTTCTGTAGATTGCGGGTTATATTTGCTTTGTTTCATTTTATTTCTCTGAAATTAGTTCTGTCTCCACTATTGTTTAATTATGTAAGCATGAACCAATCTGGGCTTCAGTTTTCATTTTTTTATAATGTTGAAATTGAATTGGATTTATCTTTAAGTTCTATTGTATTATTAGTATTTTTTTCTTCCTTTAAAAATTTCTGATAGGTGATATGTGAAACAGGATAATGGAGTAGAACTCTCCAGGGATCATTTCTGTAAAGAAATTATTCACACACACACACACACACACACACACACACACACACAGAGTCTTATGCACACAAATACCTTCACAAGAATATAGAAAACCAGGTAAGAGATTGAAGTACCCTGTTGTAGCACAATTATAAGAAAAGATGCATTGAAGAGGGTAGAAATGGAAGTTTTACATTACCTACATCGTTATACCCCCCAACCTTAGACAGCACAGTGCATAGGGAAATACTATCCACTTGGGAAAAAGAAGGAAGTGAGCATGGGACTTTTCCTTGGACCCCAACAACTGGGCCTGCCACAGTAAAACCAAGCACCAGGCATAGGCCCCATACTCCAGGCTAGTACCTATAAACTGAGCCTCTAGACTACCCCAGTTTCAGGAAGAATCATACAGTTCCATCCCTCAGGCTTGTTTGTTGGACTTGATCTCCTGCCTGCCCCACTGCCAGGCTGATGTCAGTGACTCCAGGACCCAGATAGCCCTCAGTGATCTTGAGCTTCTGAAATGTTTCAGTGCCATGCCAGATATATCTGCCTTGGGCTTCTGGCCTACCCCAGGATCATGCCTGTTATAGTAGAACCCAGGCTTCTGGCTGTACTGTGATGACTAAAGCTGTTCCTGGCTTTTGGTGCACCCTAGTGCCACAGCTGCTACAGGGCTTTTTGTAGGGCTTTTCAGTTTGGAAAGACCAAAATAAGTACTTCTTCAAATTCACTTACATTGATGTACAAGCATAAAAATCATGAAAAATCAGTAAACATTATGTCACCAAACAAAATAAGGTGCCATTTACTGACCCTAAAGAAGTGAAAATATATGAACAACTTGACAAATAATTCAAAATAACTGTTTTAAGGAAACTCAGTGACCTTCAAGAAAATACAGAGAGACAATTCAATAACATGAGTAAAACAATAAGAGACCAGAACAAGAAATATGAGAAATTTAATAGAGACTGTATATCAAACAGAAATCCTAGATCTGAAAAATACAGTAAACAAAATGAAAAATGCAATAGACAGTATCAACAGCAGACCAGATTAAGCAGAGATCTTTAAACTTGAAGACAGTTTACTTGAAAATATACAGTCAGAAGAGAAAAAAGTGAAGAGTGAAAAGTAAGAAAGAAATTTATAGGATTTATATTACAGCATCAAAACAGCAAATATTCGAGTAATAGGAATTAAGGAAAAAGAAGAAAACTAAAAAGAGGTAGAAAACGTTTTTTAAAAATTTTAACAGAAAACTTTCTAAACCTGGAGAAAGATGTAAATATTCAAGTACAGGAAAGTGAAAGGTCTGTAATCTGATTCCATCTAAAAAAGACTACCCGAAGACACTTTATAATTAAATTGCCAAAAATCAAAGACAAAAAGAGGATTCTGAAAGCAGCAAGAGAAAGAAGTAAATAACATATATGCTGCTGATAAAACACTCACTTCCCTTTTAAAGAAAAAAAACACTGAAAATGAAAGGATGGAAAAAATATTCCACGCAAATGGAAATCAAAAGAAAGGAGGATTAGCAATACTTGTATCAGATAAATAGACTTTAAATAAATAACTGTAAAAAGAGGCAAAGAAGGTCATTATATATAATTGACACAGAAGTTAAAAATAAATTATTTAGGCAGAGAATGAGGGTAAGGAAGTCCTTGGTAAGTTTTCCCTTTTAATAGAAATCAGCCCCAAATTCAGTTTTTTTCTAACAAAGAACAACTGGTAAAATCAAGCTGCAGATATACAAAAGCAGGCTAGAAGCTTGCACAGGTGATTTGCAGGCAGCTGTGCAAATGGGAAAAGCCTACCTGGAACTAGGCATGTTCAAAATGGTGGCTCCCTCTTCCCTTCTCTTTGCCAGCCATGTGTACAGTAAGGAGCGGGCAACATGGCGCTGGCCAAAGCAAAGACCACATGTGCATAATAAGATTAGAGTGGGGTGGCCAGCTTCCCTACATGCTATGTAAACATCACACCTGGTCCAACCAATCTGTGGGCCCTATGTAAATCAGACATCACCTCCTCAAGCCTGCCTATAAAATCTGGTGCACTCCTACTCCCGGCAGGAATTCCCATTCGGGAGCCCCTGTCTCTCACAAGAGAGAGATGTTCTCCTTTCTCTTTCTTTGACTTTTAAATCTAAACACACTCTTTGTGTGTGTCTATGTCCTTAATCTTCACATGAGACAATGAATCCTGAGTATTTTCCCAGGACAAAGAGGCTACTTCATAATGATAAAAGGTCAATTGATTAAGGTGATATAACAATAATAATTATATATGCACTCAACATTGGAACACCTAAATACATAAAGGAAATAATAGATCTGAGAAGAAAGAGGCTGCAATACATTAAATAGATTTGAACATCTCATTTTTAAGAGAGGAGATTTGAACATTTCATTTTTATCAAAGGACTGACAAAAAGTTAATAAGAAAACATGGGACTTATACTACACTGAAGATCAAATGGACATAACAGGTATATATAGAACATTATATCCAGTAGCTAGATTCTTCTCAACAGCACATGGAACATTTTCCACAATGGATCATATAGTAGGCCACAAAACAAGTCTTAACAAGTTTAAGAAGATTGGAATCATAGCAAGTTTCTTTTCTGAACACAATGTTATGAAAGTAGAAATCAATAACAGGAAGCAGTTTGGAAAAGTCACAGATACTTGGAAATTAAACAATATATTCCTGAACAATCAATGGATCAAAAAAGAAATTAAAAGGAATCAATTTTTTAAAAATTCTAAAGTGAAACACAACACACAAAAACTTATGGGATAAAGCAAAAGCAATTCTAAAAAGGGAAGTTTATAGCAATAAATACTTACATTATAAAGAAGAAAGATCTCAAATTACGACATTGTGTTAGTGATGGCAGATTCTTATGGTCTGCAGCAACCTCAATTCTTGACTCCTCAGAGGAAAGAATTTGACTGAGGGGCATAATCAGAAGGAGGGACTGAGGCAAGTTTTAGAGAAGGAGTGAAAGTATATTAAAAAGCTTTAGAACAGGAAGAAAAGGAAGGAAAGTACACTTGGAAGAGGACCAAGCAGGCTACTTGAAGGACAAGTGCATGATCTGACCTTTTAATTTCTGTTTTATACTTTGGCATACTTCCCAGGTCTTTGCTCCCTTCTCCCCTGATTCTCCCCTTGGGGTGGGCTGCCCACATGGACAGTGGCCTGCTAGTGCTCAGAAGGTGAGTATGTGCAGTATGTTTACTGGAGTTGTGTGCATGCTCACTAGAGGTATTCTTCCCTTTACTGGCGGAATGTCCCTGGAAGGTCATATACCACATAAATTCTGCCATTTTGACTCTTAATGTGCATGCTTGAGCCAACTGGCCCAACTCCTGAGATCTTATCTGGAAGCTACTAATTACCAGTTTCAGGTTTCTCTATCTATTGGGAAACCCCCTTTCCCTGGTGCCATCTGCAACCAATTATTATTTTAGAGAGAAATACAAAAGATTGTATTTCTGTAATATCAGTTATAATGTCTCCTTTTTCATTTGTGATTTTATTTATTTGCACCTTCTCTCTTTTTGTCTTAGACTAGCTAATAATGTATTGGAATTGTTTATCTTCCCAAAATAATTACTCTTAGTTTTTTTATCTTTTTAGTTATTATCATAGTCTCTATTTCATTAACTTCTGCCCTGATCTTTATTATTTTCTTCTTTCTACTAATTTTAGGCTTAGTTTGTTCTTGTTTTCCTAGTTTCTTGCAGCACAATTATTACAGTAGACAACTAGTCAGGCATGAGGAAGGCAGGAGAGGGTTTCCCCATCACCCACCAGGGCAGGAGAGGGGTTCCCCCATCAAGTGATGGTCAGGCCCTGGTGGGTTAGCTACGCGTGTAAGACAAAAAGAGAGAAGATGCAAATAAATAAAATCACCAATGAAAAAGGAGACACTATAACTGATATCACAGAAATACAAGAGATTGTAAAAAGCTATTGTTAATAATTATATGCCAACAAAGTGGATACTGTGTAAAAATAGATTATTTTGATGCAAAAAACCTACCAAGACTCAATTACAAAGAAATAGAAAAGCTTAACAGATGAGTAAAAAGGAGGAATATTTAGCCAGTAATAAAAAGTCTCCTATCAAAGAAAAGCCCAGGACCTGATGGTTTCATTACTGAATTCTAGCAAACATTTAAAGATGAACTAATGCCATTTGTTCAAACTTTTATTAAAAATTAAAAAGGAGAAAATATTTCCAAACTCATTTTATGAGGCCAGCATCACCCTGATATCAGAAAGCCAACATATGGAAATCAATAGATGTGATACATCACATAAACATAATGAAGGACCCAAACTATATAATTATTTCAAGATACAAAAAAGCATTTGACAACATTCAGCATACTTTCATAATAAAAACTTTCAACAAATTAGGCATCAAAGAAATATACCTCAATGAAACAAAGGTCATATATGACAAACCCACAGCTAACATCACACTCATTTGGAAAAGTTGAAAGGTTTTTCTATAAGATCCAGAACAAGATGAGGATACCCACTCTTCCCACTTCTATTGATACTGGAGATTCTAGCCAGTACAATTAGGCAAGAGAAAGAAATAGAAGTCATCCAAATTGGAAAGGAAGAACTTCAGTTGCCCCTGTTTGCAAATGACATGTTCTAAAGAAGTAGAAAAATACCAGACTCCACTAAAAAGCTGCTGGAATCAATTTTGAAAACCATTAAAGTTGCAATATACAAAATCAACATAAAAAATCAGTAGCATTTTACTATATTAACAGCAAACTTTCTAAAAAATTATGAATACAATCTCATTTATAATACCTACAAAAAATACTTAGAAATAAATGTAACCGAGGAGATGAAAGATCTCCACATTAAATACTACAAAACATTGATTAAATAAAATAAAGAAGACACAAATAAATGGAAAGATATTCCCTGCTCATAAATTGGAAGAATTAATATTGTTAAAATGTCTATCATATACAAAAATGTATGTATCCAATGCAATACATATCAAAATACCAATATAATTTTCACAGAAATAGAAAAAGAAATCCTAAATTTTGTCTGGAACCATAATAAAAAACCAAATACCAAAGTAATCTTGAGCAAAAAGAATGAATGTGGAGGCGTCACACTACCCACTATGTGACTTCAAAATATACTACAAAGGTATAGTAATACAAACAGTATGGTATTCACATAAAAACAAACACACAAACTAATGGATCATGATATAGAGACCAAAAATAAATACACACATTTACAGCTAACTGATTTCAACAAAGGCAGTAAGAACGCAGAATGGGAAAAAGATAGTCTCTTCAAGAAATTATGGTAGGAAGACTGGATACTCACATACAGAAGAATAAAATTGGATCTTTATCTCAAACCACATACAAAAATAAACTTAAAATGACTAAAAAATATAAGACCTGAAGCTATGAAACTAGTAGAAGAAAACATAGGGGAACAGCTCTATGACGTTGGTGTGGGCAATGAATTTTTGGATAGGACAACAAAAGAACAGGGAACAAAAATAAAAAATACACAAATATGATCATGTCAAACTAAAAACTTATGCACAACAAAGAAAACATTAAATAGAGTGAAAACATAACTTATCGAATGGAGGAAATATATGTAAACTGTACATCTGATAAGGTGTTGATATCAAAAACACATGAACAACTTGAACAACTCAATAGAAAGAAAACAAATAACCTGATCAAATAATGGGCCAAAAACCTGAATGGACATTTCTCAAAAGAAGACATACAAATAGTCAATATGTGTGTGATAAAAATGCTCAACATCACTTATCATCAGGGAACTGCAAATCAAAACTTCAATGAGATATTACCTCATACCTGTTAGAATGGCAATTATCAAAAAGCAAAAGATAACACATGCTATGGTGAATGTGGAGAAAGAGAAATTTTTATGCATTGTTGGTGGGAATGTAAAGTAGTACATTCATTATGGAAAAACAGTGTAGAGTTACCTAAAAAATTAAACATAGAACTACCATATAATCCAGCAATCCAACTACTGAGTATTTATACAAAGAAAATGAAATCAGTGTGTTGAAAAAGTATCTGCACTGCCATGTAGCATTGTTCACAATAATAAAGATTTAAAATCAAACTAATTGTCCATCAATGGATAAATGGATAAAGAAAATGTGATATACACAATGAAATACTATTCCGCCATAAAAAGAAAGAAATACTGTCATTTGCAACAACATAATCGAAGCTGGAAGACATTAAGTTAAGTGAAATAAGCCATAGGCACAGAAAGACTAGCACCTCATGAACTCACTCTCATGTAGAATCTAAAAATGTTTATTCCATAAAAGTAGAGAGTAGAATGGTGCTTACCAGTGACTGCAGTATTTGGTGGGTAGGTGGGGGATTTATGGAGATGCTGATCGAAGGATACAAGATTTCAGCTAGAGGAAGAATAAATTCAAGAGGTCTATTGTACAACATGGTGACCATAGGTAATAATACATTTTATTCTTGAAAAATGGTAAGAGAGTGAATAGAGAGCGTTCTTACCATAAAAATGTTAACTATGTGAGGCAACACATATGTTATTTAGTTAAATTTAGTCATTGCACAACATATATACTTCAAAACTTCATGTTGTTTATGTTAAATATGTACAATTTTAGTCTACAAAAAAATAAAGCCTCTGCTATGTTAAAAATGTTTTTTAAAAAAAGATACTTGATTAAGGGTCTCTGTTGTCCTTTTGCTCTGGCCATATTATTTTGGTCCTCTAAGAATGATAGTTTCCAGCTGCATCCGTGTCCCTACAAAGGACAAGGTCCTCTATGAGAATGCAGATAAGTGGTGTGTCAGCAAGTGTTTCACAATTGGCTCTTTGAAATAAAAATGTAATAGAAACAAAGAAAAACACAAACACTGATTTGTAGCATTTGTTGATTTCCACAGCATAAATATCTATGTGATGGCCGTGTGTGCAGCAGAACATCATTATATTGTATATTATCTGCTCTATTAGAAATAATATCGAAAGCATAAATAGTAGAATAATATAATAGTTATAAAGCGATGAGTTTAACATCTTTGTAACATTTTTGTTAATATATCTGCTTGTAGATTTACATAACAATTTTTGATAATGATTATATTATATCTGGCTTGCAGAATTCCTACAAATTTAAATGTTGGTTCTCATAAGCTTGTATAAACTGACTCCAGTGCAGCACTATTCTGTCCTCCAAGTAGAAGCCAAGGCAAGGTGAAATGTGCAAAGACTTTTTTGCAAGACATGTCATCATTGACAATGGTGAGGAAGTCAAGTAGGGCTGAGAGTCATCAGACTGTGATGCAAATCTGACCCTGAGTGAAAGAGAGAGATGGGAGGTTGCATAAAATGTTTTAGACTGTCCTGAACCTATGGATAGTTCATGAAGCAATCAAGGAGTCATAGATTCAAAGTAAGCCATCAGAGAACTTCATGTTTCCAGGAGCAGGCCTAACTTGGTATTCCTTCCATGCTTAGTTATTCTCTGTGAGCAACCTGTGTGAAGAATGGATTCAGGGCAAATGCCAAAAAGGTTTCCAGAGGCATCCGGGGCCCTTGATCAATTCAGCTTCCTGCACTTGGAGATCTGCTAGGCATAATCCTATGGCCACCAAACCTTCAATATTGCTGTGCCTCATGCCTTCCGTATTTGGTTTGTCTTATATCATCAACATAGAGTTTTTTAAAACAAAATATTGATATATGATCAAGTTATTCCTCTCCTCACATCACTGAATGGCTCCCAGTGTCTTTCAGAAGGATCCTCAAACTTTCCAACACAACAGAGATTACAATTTGGTCTGTTTTCCTTACTATTTTCAGCTACCTATACCTTCTATGCTCTAACTCCACCCTACCTCTCTTTGCCCATTATGTTAGGCCATTCTTGCATTGCTATAATAAAATAACTGAGCCTGGATAATTTATAAGGAAAAGAGGTTTAATTGGCTCAAAGTTCTGCAGGCTGTACAGAAAGGATGACAACAGCATCTATTTGGCTTTTGGGGAGGCCTCGGGGAGGTTTTACTCATGATGGAAGGCAAAGCAGGAGCAGATACTTCACATGGAGAAAGTAGGAGCAGAGACAGAGTATGTGTGTGGTGGGGGCAGAGGATGTCATACACTTAAACAACTAAATCTTTCAATAACTCACTCACTATTGTGAGGACAGTTCCAAGCCATAAGGGATCTGCCCCCATGACCCAATCACCTCCCACCTGGCTCTCCACCTCCAACATTGGAGATGACATTTCAACATGAGATTTAGAAGGCATACATTGTCCGATCTATATCTTCCATTATAATATACCTACCTTAACTATCCATATACCCATATATCCAAAGAATATTTTGTCAGTATCATGTATGTGTAAAAACCTTGCTAGTCATGGTATTAAAGAGCAGCTTAGGGTGTTATGAGAGAAAGATACAAGGAAGTTGATGGATTTGAGAAAAGCAGAAACACTGTTAGCCAACGTGATTAGAATAGGAACGTAGTCATTTTGTTAAATATTGGTTAAAGAGTGGATTTATTAAAATTATATGTATGTATGTGTTATACATCTATACTTTAAGATATATATATATATATATATCTGTACCTTACATATTTTATTTCAGGTTAAAATAAACATACATGAATACATTTATTTTATTCATTACTTTTTAAGTATGAGTCTAGTGATTTTACCTCATTTCTAATTGTCTCATTCTTATCTAATTTTATAACATATTTTGGTAACTTGCTTTTTTTTCTTTCTGAAGTATTTATGTTAATTTATATTGTCATGAAACTGACCACTTTCTTTTCCCATTCATAATTATATATTTTTTTCAGTTCATCCATTGAGCCAGTTACATGGAGGTTGGTTCAGGAGACATATTAGAGAAGGACAGTGTAGAGTGGTGGCTAAGAGCACAGACACTGTAAGGAGAGAGTCTGTGTTTGAAGTGTGACTCTCACTTATGAACTTCATAGTGTTGGGAAAGTTATTTAACTCTTCTATGCCACGGTTTTCTATTGTATAAAATGAAGATGTAATAATAATTATACTCACAAATTTATGAGGATTAAATGAGTTAGTAAATGTAAAATTGTTAGAAAAAATAACTGGCACATAATAAACCTTATACAAATATTAGCCATCATCATCATCACCACCATCATCATCACCATCACCACAAGATGGAAATAACCACAAGATGCTATGAAAACACTGATGTCAAATTGATTTTACAGTGACAGGCAGAGAAAGCTTCTGGTCTGGAAAAAGAGACATCAAACTTGAGATTTGAAACACTGCAGCAAGAATGATGTTGATTGAATTTGTGGTGGTCACAGTGCCTATCACAGAGCATTGCACAGAGGAAAATGTGATTGAATGTCTATCAATGGCTAATTGACTAATTGGAAACCCAGCAAAGACTACCGGATATGACAGGGCCAGAAGAAAATGTAAATGAATCCTGAACAGCAAGACAAAACAATTACATATCATAAAAATTTTTTTAAAGAATGAGAGACAAACACTATCATTATTCTGTACTACCAAAGCATGGCATTTTACTTGGTTATTTTCAGTAAATTTTCTTTCATTTGCTAGTTGGATTGTTAGACATTAATTGGTGCCATACACCAATTAGAAGCCAAATTGCATAATGCCACCTCCTAAGAAAACTAATTTTTTACATGGATAATTGCCATCAGGCTGGATTTGTTCTTTTTAACACAATTAGTTAGCCTGTATTAGGAATTCAAATAATATTTCATAATTTCTTTGCCTGTGCAAGCATGTAAAATGAACAAAAGGGAGCAGAGGCTTAACATTTGATTGAAAAAATATACTTTTAATGAAATATGACTGTATTTTTGCTATTTAATGATACCTGTTTGACAAAATATTTGATTTTAGATCTCAAAGCAACCGAAATAATTAATAGCAAAACATTTAATTTATTTTTCCTACAGCCTTTTTTTGTAGATACACCAAATGGAAAAAGTTTGTTCTCTAAATGTGGGTAATTCAAGTATAAAAGATGATATCCTGTACTTCAAACTATAATCTTTCATACAATGTTAGATTAATTAGTTTCTATTTTAGAGTCAGTCTTCCATATACTGATATCTCCTGTTTAGTTAATGGGCCTTAGAATGGAATTACTTCCGTGGGAAGAAAAAGTAGATGTAATTTCAGATAGCTGAGTCATGATTCCAACTCCTCATGTTAACTGAACAATATCAAGAACAGTTTGCAAAAACCATAATAGACCACTCTGACAACTTACTTTCAACTTTTAACTTTATTGCAGACACAAAAATTGAATTATCTTTAGGCCATTGAAACCAGAGTCTAATTCATCTGATATAGTCAGGATGTATATTAAGGAAGACAATACTATGCCTTTTCCTTTTTGAAATTGTACATCTGATGATGATTTGGATAGTAGCTAACAGTGCATTCTCTAGTCAATGTCCTGAGTTTTCATCTCAGCTCTATAACTTCTGTTAGCTGAATGGTCGTATAAAACACTGCAAATGAAAGCTGGTATTGTAAATCATTACCATTATCACTCTTACTCTTTTAGACCAGATGCATAAATGCCTTAGAGAAAGCAAAATGAAAGTACATCTACAATAGTTTTGAGTAATGTGGTAAAAAATTAACATGTACTCAGAGTATAGAATTTTACATGTAAAGTAAATAATAGATAATAGCAAGTAAAATATAATATATAGTAGTAAATAAAAGATAATAGATGATAGTAAATAATAGAGTGTGGTTTCTACATCAGTCTTGCAACAATTTGCAGGGTATGTTGTGCACTCCTACCATATCACAATGGCAGAAACTGGCAACAGGAGGTTATGCATTATTGGGATCTGTTTTGGTCTACAGTGGCAAAAATTAAACTTAAACTTTCATTAAAAAAGCTTATTGTCTCATATGACTAAGAATGATATAGGGGCAACTCACAAAATCATGGACGTGTATCTTAAGGACTGGAACTGATAAGTTATTCACTTAAGACTCCTTCTACCTGCAATATTTTTTTCTTCTGCAGAGGGACCTTTTCCAAGGGGAAAGAATTTCTTTCAGCACAAAATATAAATCCCAGGAAAGGTTGCCTCTGGTCCTGCTTGAGTCATATGACCACTGATGCCAAGAAAATATGGAACTGTGACTGGCCAGGCCTGGGACATGTGCTCCCGCTATGTGGATGGGATTGGGAATGTAGAATCATTAAAAGTGTAATGTAAAAAGTTGCTGGTCTTGGGAAAACCACGAGTGTCTAGTCCAGGGTGATGAGCTGATGGGCTGTAGCAATGCCAAGACTCAGATCCCTGTCTGTCCTCATGTCTACTGTCATTTCCTCCTCATGCCTGACCACACCCTCAGGATCTGTTAAAACCATCACCTCCTTGCTTCCTCCCTGCTTCCATTCGCCTAGCCTAGACATCAGTTATTTCTTCCATGGTCTAGTCTCTACCTCAATAGATGCTACTTTCTTCACACCAATCCTTTGTAAGCACTGCTGCTATATTATTCTTCCTAAATAGCAACTTCCTACTTTAAAATCCTTGAGCAGCTATAAAACCAAGAACAGTCCTGTCACCCTTACCTTCAGGAACCTCCAGAGAATAATTCTTCATTATCAGCACTTACTTTGCCCAATTGCTCCAGCCTCCTCCGAAACTGAGCTAGTTATTGGGACCTAAATGTAACTTAAGCTTTTCTGTCTTTATGTCTCCCCTGGTTGTTCTTCTTGTACCTCAAATATAATTTCACTCATTAATGCCTACCTTAAATCTTCCCTTAATGTAAAGGAAGAGCAGAGTTTAATCCAAAATATCTTCTTGCTAGTATAATCAGATTCTGCTGAAAGGAAAATGCTTGTAATTGAATATATTTTACAATCTGTAAGAAGTCACTGCTGGACTTTTAAGATGCTATCTATTCCATTAAAAAATTTAATAATTTTCCAGTTAGCTTTTCAGGTTCTTGTGCAGGGTTTTTTTTTCTGATGGAAAGTTTCAATTCAGTGTTTCTATAAAACCTATATGCCTGTCCATTATTGTATATTTTAATGAAAAAAGGGAATGATAGTTTATTTTTATAGTACTTTTTACTTAAGTGTAGTTGTTTATGGTACCAATAGGTACCTATAAAGATGATTATTGATATTTTGCTCAGAATTCATTTCTTCAGTAACTATTTATTAATAATTAGTGCCTTAAAAGCGACAGGCTTTACAAAAAGTGATAAGGACAAGGCATGAATAAGACAAATAAAATCACTGCCATTAGAGAGAGAAAAATATAAGAAACTAACAAGCATACTATTTTCCTTGACCCTTTAAGCTTACCTAATACCCTTCTAATCTAATATAGCTAATCAATTATCTCGATTAGCTTAACTTGAATCTGGCCACTTGCAACAAAATAATTCTGACATGAATACATTTTCACTGTTATGAAACATCAGAGATGATAATGACTGCCATATATATTTCAAGAGGTTTTGGTAAAGATCAAATAAGAAAGTATATCACAATGAGTGACCATGTTCATTATTTTGAAAAGATAAGAGTATTATCAATGATAGCATCAATATACATTTACTGTGTTATTTACTTATTATTTAGTTCTAATGTGAGTAAATACATTCAGAACATATGTTTTTAAAATATATAAATGATCACGAGTAGCTTCCTGGTAAGTGAAGAGAATCATCTTACTATATTACAATCTTCAGTCTCTTCAATATTGGGATTCTACGGTTGGGCTGGCATAGGAGACCATCAGCTTCATTGCTTCACAGTCTTATTACCTAAGTTTTCATGCCACCTCCCATCTCCTCCAGGATTCCTGAATCTCTTTCCAATTGACACTTGCATTAGCTCTCATTGTGGTTGTATGTGTCCTCCATCTGAAGCAGGCTAACCTCATTCCAGCCTCCTTACTCCCACCTCTGTGCCATTAAATCACTTTTAGGCTCTCCTAACTGGACAAAGGACAAATGACATAATATCTCCGATCATTGTTGAGTCATCTATATAACGGGGAATCTACTTACGTCACTGTAGTGTTTGGGGAACACATAAAAAGCTATATGGCAGAAAGTTCAACACATATTATTTTTCTTGCATTTTTTTAAAGCTCAGTGGAAAAAAAGTAAGTCAATGAGAGGCACTCTTACTTTGTAAATTGCATGAGTAAATTCAGTGAGGAATTTTTCTCTTGTATTAAATGACAAAATAGTACTTCCACATCAGTAGTTAAACATAAAAATTACTTGGGAATTTATTAAATATACCATTCCTTACCACCTAGATGTTCTGAATATGATACTTCAGGGATCTGGCCTGTATTTTTAAGAAATTTCCTAAATGATATTATGCAATGGTCCATATCTTGCTTTTGGGATTCCCTGATGTATGCGTTGGAATGGATATTACTCCATTTACCTCATTGATTTCCCACATGTAAACAGTCATAGCTCATTTCTTTAACAATTTAGCCATTAAAACATACACAACTGTCTTTAAATTAAGTATAATATAAGAACATGCATATTTATTTTCTCAGGTTACTGCTGACACCCTAATAAAATGAGAGTAAAGGCCTTGAATAAATATAGACCTACCAGAACAATGAGAAAGGGAGAAGAGACAATAGCAGGTGACAACTCTCAACCCATATTGAAAGATGAAGTGAGGATAAGGAAATGGTCACTGATGAGAATGGAACTTAGGAGAGAAAGAGAAGACTCAACACTTATATTGCAGGTTATGGATAAAAAAGTGGCCAGTTCATCTTTCAGAAACTCAGAGATGTTCAGGCATTGGAAGGACTAATCTTTTTAAGGAAAATTAAATACCAAGACTCTAGCTCCTCTTCCCACTGCCTGCCCTTGTCTTCTCCTGGAAAATTTCAGAGATACCAGGCATATGGGAGGATTTCTGATAAAAGAGTAACTAATCACACATCAAGAGTTCTAAGATTTCCTATCCCTCTTTTCCCAAATACCATGATCAGAGGCATATTCCCTAGAAATGGGAGTATAAACACAGAAATCCAGAGCCTGCTCCAGTAGATCACTCACAAGTGATTTATAGTCCACAACTTGGCTAACATTCAGTGGGGTTACAATAGCTTTAGTAGCTTTTCATCAAAATTACATAGACAGGAAAAAACCCTAGCAAAGATTTCTGGTAGATCTTCAACATGCAAGAGTGATCAAAACACACAAAGAAACAAGGAAAAATGGTAAACTTGGAAGAATAAAGATAATAAAGGCATTTGCACTTTAAATTGATATCTTTGGAGAAATAAAGAGAGATCCTCCATTCATTGAAATAATGAGGACCTTCTGAGAACAACAGAAAAAACCCTCTTGGTAATGATAACTTTAGCAACTGAAATTTAAAATAGTAAAAAGTTTGAGAAAGTAATGTCAAAAAGTGTACAAAAAGACTGTAGCAGAGAAAAGATGAAACAATTATAAGGTGAATCAAGGAACTCCAGCATCTATTTAATAATGCTGAAGAAAAAAAGAATGAAGAAAACAGTGGTGAAATTAAAAAAAAAAAAAAAAAAAAAAAAACCCACAAGAAAATCTCTCTGACCAAATAACAAGATTAAGATGATGTTAGTTTTTTTAACTATGAAGAAAGGAGGACTATGCAACAGCTTATGTACCAAAGATTAGGTATTAGAACTACTGTCAGGAAACTCTAAAAAGTATACAGAGCAATGTTCTCACTACAGGAAGGAGAATATTAAACACTGTCTTAAGAGAGTATGTTTAATCAAGACATTTTAAGGCAAGAAAAATCTCAGACATTTTTACTTCCTGAATCTTTCTCGGAAAGCTGTGGACATGTGCTCTACTAAAATGGGAGAACAAATCAAGACAAAGGAAAACATCCTATTCCAGAAACAGAGCATTCTTGAGGGGAAATTTCAGTTGATGGTGACAGAAAGACCCAGGATGGAAGCTTTATAGCGGGCCCAGGGAGAAACCAGTCCCATTTGGAACAGAAGAGTTGAAGGCTCCAGGAGGAAGTTCTCCAAGGAGAACAATTGAGATGATGTATATGGCATCACGGGAAACCACATGGAGAGGCTTTTGTATGTTGCATGTATCTTGAATGTTTTAGGAAAAATTAGCATAGCTGTATAAAATTTTTTTTTAAATATAGTTATGAACCACAGCAAATCAAAATGTTGTATGAAAATAAAAGTAATAATATTGCATAATTTTTTGAGAAATGAACAGCATTGAAATAGATAATAACCAAATTCTGATAATTTATTTAATTGATAATTATGATGTAAATAAATTAGAAGAGGCCTGAAGCAAGCAGATTTCATAAGGGATGAAAAGAATGCATCTAAGGAAAATTAAACTTATCTGCGATAATATAAAGTTAATGCATAATGTTTAAAATTAGTAAATTTAGACATAGCAATATGGACATATTATGATTATTTATGGCAATAACTGCCATAAAAGATAAACATAGTTAACTAGGTAGGTGAGGAGGGTGAAGAATAGTGATCGAATGAATTTGCTTTTTTCCTATATGTCTTTTGCTATTATTTCCTTTGAAAAATTTACTTTATTTTAGATTCACGTTGTTATTATTTCTTACAGACTTCTAAAAATTCTGTGTGTTACTATGATTACAAATAAAGATTAAGTTTTAAGATGTACAGGTTCATTAATTAGTAGAATAATACACATCTTTCTTCTGAAAAAACAGAAAACTAAGAAATAGAATTAAGAAATGTTAGATCTGCTGGAAAATTTTCCAAAACATACTCTGTGTGTTGATCTACATGACAGTTCACAGCGTTAGATATTCAGAGAATTAGTTTTCAGTGCTGTATTTATTTTTAACTATCATAAGATCTTGTTATAAATGAAAAATACTTCAATAGGGACTGTTTAGGCAATTGTTCTTTGGAGATGGTATCTACAAAATGTGATTATCTCTAATGGCATTATCCTAGGAGGGAATAAACCAGAGCAGGCTCCTGCAGAGAGAGCCCTTTAAGGTGATTTAGAGAGAAAGATGCATATAGTTATCTCACAACTAATGGGGGAAAGGGTTTAAAAATTGGCTATTCAAAGCACATGATGATTCACTCATGATTTGAAAGGAAGGATAGAAGACTGGGTAAAGAGAGGGGGATCCATGAATACAGAAAGGCAAGTTGCTTTAAAATGTAGGTTTTATTATCATTCAGGTGTGGTGAGGCTAACAGAAAATGATCGTTTGCTACTCACAGTCCCTGGGAGAAGGGGACTTGCCATAGCATGCAGAGCCATGGGTGGAAGCTCCAGGCTGGTCTACCTGCTGGCTGTGGTCTACCAGGAGGCAAAAAAAAAAAAAGTGTGGGGAAAGCTTTGGCAGGGCCCTTTGATGTGACTTTCATGGGAAAGACAAGTCAGGGTCAGCAGGCTTGGAATTGGCTAGTTTAAGTAATTTTAGTGAACTCTAGGGTCCAGGGGTTGTCTCTAGTTGTCTGGTATCAGGCCTTGGGATGATCAGGGCAGGGGAATATTGCTTCCTGGAGTATATAGGCCACAGGAAAGAGGTAGTTTGTAGTATGTGCTCTGAATTGGTTAGTTTGTATGTGAAAGATGCACTCTATATAGGTTATTTGCTATCTCTAAGGATTGGCTAGCCCTGTGATAGGCACTCTTTTCCTCATCAGCAAGGCCCCAGATGCTAGAGCATTAAGAATCCAGAAAACAAGAAAATATAGTTAATACACAAGCCAGAAGAATTACAAAGATGCAGATGTAGGACAGAAGGGCAACATGAGTGAATGTAGGTTTTAGGAGGCTGTCAGAATCCATTGGTCCTTGTGATGGCACAGGTCCAAGCCAAGAAGGATTGCAGATGGGGTGACATGGCCTGACTTGGTCTCCAGAGTAAAAGCTCACTAGCTGAGACGTGAGTCAATCCCAAAGCAAAATAAAAAGTGAATTGATTTAAATAAAGAGAATGTAAGGCTAGACAGCTCAAACTAATTCAACAAAATATAAGCTCATGTGGTGTGCAAGACACTGGGTTGCACATTGTAAAAAATACAAATTTGAATAAAATGGAAGCTGTTCCTTCATGGAGTATAAAGAGACAGGACACAGTTCAAAGATGCATATAAAATAGCAGTTGAATTAATCAATATCTTCATGATGTTTTAAACAGAAGGAATAGGCAGAGATGGCAAGAAGGTGCTGTTTCCCCTGCTAACACTCATGACAGAGACATCACTAATCAGTCTTATTTCTCTTTATCTCTTTGTCATATCTGACCTCTGATTCTTCTCAACAGAGTTTCTATAAAGCTGCTGCCAGTGAATCACAGTTATATTTTTTTTACCACTCTCCGGTAGACACTCTAAGGTGGGAGAAGATTGTGATTTGACTGAGAAAGCAGGAAAATCTTTCTGGAAAAGTAATGTTTAAGTGAGCCTCAAGTAGACACTCTAAGGTGGAGAAGATTGTGACTTGACTGAGAAAGCAGGAAAATCTTTCTGGAAAAGTAATGCTTAAGTGAGCCTTCAATAGCCCAGGCAGGAAGAACAAAGGTGGGATGCCTAGAAAGTCTGCAGAATTGTCCTTGGGATAGTTTGCTCAGAATGATGGTTTCCAGCTTCATCCATGTCCCTACAAAGGACATGAACTCATCCTTTTTTATAACTGCATAGTATTCTATGGTGTATATGTGCCACATTTTCTTAACCCAGTCTGTCATTGATGGACATGTGGGTTGTTTCCAAGTCTTTGCTGTTGTGAATAGTGCCACAATAAACATACGTGTGCATGTGCTTTATAGCATCATGATTTATAATCCTTTGGGTATATACCCAGTAATGGGATGGCTGGGTCAAATGGTATTTCTAGTTCTAGATCCTTAAGGAATCACCACACTGTCTTCCACAATGATTGAACTAGTTTACAGTTCCACCAACAGTGTAAAAGTGTTCCTATTTCTCCACATCCTCTCCAGCACCTGTTGTTTCCTGACTTTTTAATGATCACCATTCTGACTGGTGTGAAATGGTATCTCATTGTGACTTTGATTTGCATTTCTCTGATGGCCAGTGATGATGAGCATTTTTTCATGTGTCTGTTGGTTGTATAAATGTCTTCTTTTGAGAAGTGTCTGTTCATATCCTTTGCCCACTTTTTGATGGGGTTGTTTGATTTTTTTTCTTGTAAATTTGTTTAAGTTCTTTGTATATTCTGGATATTAGCCCTTTGTCAGATGGGTAGATTATAAAAATTTTCTCCCATTCTGTAGGTTGCCTGTTCACTCTGATGGTAGTTTCTTTTGCTGTGCAGAAGCTCTTTAGTTTAATTAGATCCCACACCACATGTTCTCACTCATAGGTGGGAATTGAACAATGAGAACACCTGGACACAGGCTGGGGAACATCACACACAGGGGTCTGTTGTGAGTTGGGTGTAGAGGGGAGGGATAGCATTAGGAGATACACCTAACGTAAATGACAAGTTAACGGGTGCAGCCCACCAACATGGCATATGTAACAAACCTGCACTTTGTGTACATGTACCCTAGAACTTAAAAGTATAATAAAAAAATTTTTTTTTAATTAAAAAAAAAACTACTAAGAGAGTAGATTTTAAATATTCTCCCTACAAATGATAAGTATGGGAGGTAATGCATATGGTTAATTAGCTCAATTGAGCCATTCTACAATATGTACATATTTTATAACATCATGTTGTGCACAATAAATACATATAATTTTTATTTGTCAGTTAAAAGAAATAAATTACAAAAATAAATAAATGTTTTTTTAAAAAAAAATTTAAAAAAAAAAGAAAAGAAAGTCTGGAGAATTGGATGAATAGTAATTAGGCATCCTGGCTGGAATTTAGGCTATGTGTAAGAAAGATATGACAAATAAAACCAAGGAAGCAGGATTGGGCCACACCTAAATCCTGTATATACGCATGTATATGCAACTGTATATACAATGTTATATATATATACACAATTATATATAATAAGCAAGATATATTATACATAGTATATTTAGAATATATTTAAGTATATTTATTTAATACATTTATTATATTATATATTTATGGTTTATATATTTATATATAATTATAACATATACATGTTATATGTAATTTATTATAATATATACATAGGCATAGCATAGGTAATATACAACTTGCTTAAATATATAGAATGTATATATTGTTATGATTTCTCATACTATACAGGTAAAGCAACTGAAAACAGAAATAAAATAGGCTGCTTAAGTGTACACAGGCAGTAAGGGCAGAGATAGGATTTAAAGTCAAGCAGTCTGACTTTAGAGGCGATGCTCTTAACCATTATACTTTACTGCATCTCAATAGTTTACAGTACTATTTAATTTGTAGATACTGAGAGCTATTGATTTTTGAGGCAGATATTGATGCCATTAGAGATGGGCTTTAGGAAGATCTTCCTGGAAATGGTATATAAATAGCTGGAGAGGTATAGTGGTAAAAGCAAATAACTGAACTTTTTGTGAGAGATTTTTGCCAGGATGTAACATAGAAATGTCTTGGCAAATTGTCTTACAAATAATTAGATGCTTCCAAATTCCATTTTCTCCAGGGATGCAGTTGCATGCATAAAAATGGGAGCAAGACCTGGTAGCACATATTTGGAAAAGTAATTGAAAAGCATCTGTGTCATATCTGCATGCAGTGTGACTTCCTGAACCTCTCCACTTTTAATCATGTGAGCAATATTTGTAGCTTCAGAGATGACCTATTAGCATGTTTATTCATGAAGATGAGCAATTATTGGGGAAAATGTTTGTTTAGCTAATTCTTTGAAGGACAGTGTGACTGCAGTAGTGAATAAAACTAAGTCAAACAGGACAATTGCCCATCCCAACGGAAGCAAACATTGCTCAGATTTTCTGCTTGGATTCATAACACCCAAGGACTCCTTTCCTTTGACTCCCCTCTAGAACTCTTCTTTGACACCAGGTGAGTGAGCACAGCAGCTTGTCTTCCCTGGAAGATTTGGGGAGCCTGAATTGATTTCACTGAAACTTTATCATATCTCTTTTCCTGCCACTGCCATAGATGGACTATGGGTCAGACAACAATTAAGGTGATGAAAGAAAAGCCACTTGTATTAGAATGTCACACATGGTACTACAATGGGAGATTCACATGGTGCTACTTGACTCTGTTTTTGGCCCCAGGACCTATCAATCAAGATTTCAGTTCTTTTTAGTGACTTTCTTGCTCCTTCCTGTCCAGATAGACAAAGACACAGCAGGATCCTGGGCATCAAATAATGCTTCCCAAGGGTTTTCCTGGAAATCATCCCATGATTCCCTCAATTTTGTACATTTTCCATGTGGTAAAGAGTAGATGTTGGCAGGAATTTACACTTGGGGATGGGGATTTTGTGGAGTTGAGCATGCTGATTTTAGAGGTTATAAGTTTTAGACACAAACTTGTGAAAATTAGTGCAAGATGACATGGCTGAGCTTTCTACCTCTTGTCATCTCTCAACACCCTTAAGAAAGGGGTCACATTTTGGGAAAGGGAACAAACTGTTTTCCTTTGGGGAGAATTAACCACCCTGTCCTCTTTGCTATCACTTTACACCGAAGAAATTTCTAGCATCGATTTTGTAAGAATTTAATGAATTTTCAGATGTCTGTCTCTGAACCAGACTAGAAGTCCCATGAGAGCAGGAACTGTGTCTCATTTACTGCTGTACCTTCACTGCCTAGCACTGAACCTACTTTCTGTGTGCTCAGTAAAAAAAAAAAAAAAAAAAAAAAAAAAAAACAACAGTAATTGAACACATACTTTTTGAGAACCTGCAACATTTGAATTGCTTGCTCTGAAGGCCCCACTCTTTGCATTTCACTTCTAAAGATAAACAAAAAGTGCTAAAGTGCTTTAATCAATCTTTAATTTGCATTTTTGAAAACTCTGTTAAAGGAAAATACCTTAGACAGTTTAAACTTTAAGCAAAGAAAAATAAAACAAAGCAAAGCAAAGCAAAGCAAAACTGATTCACGGATGAGACAGACCTTTGAATATGAGCAGGTTCAGAGAAATCCCACCAATAAGGTGATCCCTAGTGGAAATGCAAAAAATTCCGTTCACTTGTAGGATTGGTTATCACTTAATTGGTAAATTGGTTACAGAGCCTCCTGCAATTAATAACGCTCAGCTATTGTAGTAAATGCCATATTGGTTTGTTCTATGAGGCTTAGTGCAGGAGCCCAGTCCAAGTCAGAGGCCTTCTGCAAAATTTTGTTCAACACTCTAATGCAGGTGAGTAATTACATGCTCATTGCACAGAATCTAGACCATATAATGGATAGTGTAAACCAGAAACAACCACCTTTCCCTCGCTTTGGCAGCTCTGCTCCCTGATTCCACATGTTGCTTCATGTGGCCTCTGTGGCTAGTTTGGCGGAGGCTATTCTTCCATCCTGGGCTTTTTGTGGACATCGCAAGTGACCATCACAGCCCAGCAAATTCCAGATCTGCCCACCCCCTATGTAAAAGGCAGAATGCCAGCAAGTACAGGACTACCAACTGTTGGTTACTAGTGAGAGGAGGTGCCAGTTGGGCTTCCTGTGTCAAGTAGGGGCTCAGAAAGCTGTGAAACTCACTCATTTCCTGCATCAGGACTTACTTTGGTCCTGGATGAATAATATTGAGGATACATGCCGAAAATATTCCTAACATCAGAATTTGTACCTGTGTTTTCTTCCCCAGGAAAGCTATAAACAGTGAAAATTTTGCTGTAAGCTTCCCTGTGTTCTCTCTTCCTCTCTCCCTTCCCTGTCTCCTGAAACTAAAAGAAATGTTAAAAGCCTGTTTTTCTGTGAGCAGCAGACCTTATCTATGCTCCCATTTCCAATTCCTTGTAAACACAATTTGTAAAATCCTGTGAGATCCTGTCTCCTTTGCTATGTGGTTGCAAGGTCATAAAGTAGATAAAACTTAAGTTGCAATTCCGGTTTTCCTCAAGATCTGAGACATGTTAATTGTCTTTGTTTGACGATGGTAACATCTTCCCACCACAGGTATTTCCCACCTTGAAGAGTTTAAAAGGTGATTAAAAAATCTAACACTGGCTACCCGCTCGGGACCCTTTCCAGGCTGTGGAAACGTTGTACTGTCACTCTGCTCAATAAAGCCTACGGCTTTTTTTCTCTCTGTCCAATCCGTGTCTCTCTCTTGCCGCAGGCTGCCGCCACACCAATCCTTTGGCGTGGCTAAGGCAAGAGCCTTTGACGTTACACTGCTTTGCAAAGAGGTAAGTACAGAAATATAGAACTCAGAAAATTTTAGAGCAATTTGACAGTCAATGTTGTGTCTCCTGAATTTAATAAATAAAAAATCTGGACTTGGGCTTATCTTGTATTTTGTTTCCTTCTCATTTCATTTTTCACTGGTAATTTATGTTTTTAAAGGCTCAGAGCACAACGGACTACAAAAAAAAAAAGAAGCAAACTTATCTTTCATCCTTGCTACTTTGGAAAACATTGCTTGAACTCATTTGTAGTGAAAACACTACCTCAAAAATGATGCCTAGCAGATATTTATTTATTTATTTATTTATTTATTTATTTATTTATTATTTATTTTCATTTTTAGTAGGGTGGGGGTAGAAATGATAGTTTGACATGATTTACACATTCAGAAGTCAGGGACCTGGAAGTCTCAGCAGTAGTTTTCATAGATGATGTATATAGCACCACAAAATAAAATAGAAGCCTGATGCTTGGAACCAAATTATGACTGCTCTGGGCATGATAACTTTGAGCGCCTTAGCCAGCAGGTTTTACATTATTACCTGTAAGGTTGCATTAGTGTGATCTAGGGATTATTGATTTTGGTGAATATCTTCACTCACATGGTTTTTCCTGGCAGCTTTTCTCTGGACCCTCAAGAAGTCTTAGACTGTTTCTAGATCCACCAATCTAAGTGTCACTGTGGCAGAAAAATGCATAGAATGTTTCATTTTTAAAGATGACCAGATATTTCCTTGGCTATGATTACACAGCAGACTAAGAAAAGGGAGCTGTGTGGATCGGACACAGGCAATATACTTGATGCTTTTCTCTATGAAAGGCTCTTCCTTCCGTTTTCTCACTGAAAAGCTAGTATATAGAGGAAGGTATAAATGAGTGAGTCGTTGCACTGTTTCCCTTGCCATAATAACAAAGGCTATCTCAGTAGTAGTACTAATGGAAGCTACTATTTAATTAACACTTACTCCTTGTCATACAGTATGCTTAATATTTGACATACTTTTTTTCATTTAAGCTCTGCAACATCCATAATATATTATATAGTTGTTATCCCATTTTATAGAAGAGAGGAAAGGGATGTCGAGGACAATGGCAGAACTGAGTTTTGAAAGGAGGTTTCATAGACTTTAAAGAATTCTGTTACCCGACATTACAGTCCTACTGTTCTATTTTTGTTTGTTTGTTTGTGTGTGTTTTTTAACTGTATCAACTTCAAGCAAGAGGGACATTTGGAATAACTTTTGAATGGCGTGACACAGAACAGGCACATAGGAATCTGCATGAAATCCAGCAGATCTCATAGTCGACCTCGCGGTTCACAATCTTTCTTCTCTTTAATTACAAATTGTTTTAATTAAACTTAATTATAAAAAATCTGCAGAGCTGGGATGTCACTTTGTTGTCTAGATTGGTCTCAAACTCCTGGCTCCAAGTGATCCTCCTACCTTGGCCTCCCAAAGCGCTGGGATTATAGTCATGAGCCCCCCATGCCTAGCCCACAGTCTTTCTTCTTTCAAGGTCTGTATAGTAAATACTTTAGGCTTTGCAGTCCAATTCTGTCTCTCTGACAACTATTGAATTCCACCATTATAGCTGGAAAGCAACCATAGGTGATGTGAAAATGAATGTGCGTGATTGCCTTTCAAAAAAACTTATTTACAAAAATAGATGGTGGTTTGGATTTGGTCCATGGGCATTGTTTGTCAACCCTAGTTCAAATGTCTAGTTTTATGGATGTTGCTAAGACCAAGACTGGGCATGAACTTGTCCAGGGTCTTTGAGGCAGCAATAACAAAGACTTGTATCTTTTAGACTCCAAACTCCATGTGTCTTTGATCACTTGGCTCCTCCCTCTGGTAACTCTTAAGCATTTTGTCTAGTGTGATATGTATAATTTTTGACATTTACATATAAGGTTGCAATGTACCCTTTTATCTTTCACTCAAAAAACCTTATCTGAGTATGAGTTAATGAGGGAAATTTTACTACAGAATTAATCTAATTTGTTCTGATTTGCTAAATGATATTAAAGCATTGATGAATTTCATAAATTGTTCATCCAAAAGATACTTGGAGCAGATTTCTGAACGAATTGTGATTTTTGGACACACTGTGAATCGTGACCTGAAGACTGGGACAGCCTTGTCTGGTGCCAGGTATAGACACATATTGATTCTGTCCACCCCATGGTGTCATGGATGTCACTCAAGGTTTTCACATATTTCACAGATACCAGTTTTTCACTGACTACAAATTCTTCTTAAATCTGAAAATGATTATGGTAACCTATTCCAATTAGCTGAAGAAAAACTATGCATTTTCAATATTGCTATGTTCCTTCATGGATTATCCATTGCAAGTTTTCAAAGAATGTAGCCTGCTGCTGGGTGGGTGTAGCCAGTGGTGCCAGTACTATCTTTATCTTCAATTTTAAAACAGAATATTAATAAAGAGATGAGATCTTGTACCAATGCTCTTATAAAGCCTGAATCTGTTAAAGGAACTTTTTTTTCTTGGAGAGTAAATAAAATTAGAAGAAAGTTTATTATAGTATAAATACTCATTCAAGCCTATGGGATTCATCAAAAGTATTTCTTGGGCATTCACATCCTTTTATCCAGAAAAAAAATGACCTTGTATTTCTGGAAAGCCAGCCATAATTTATGCTCCACATTTTATGCCTCACATCATGGTAAAATTCTAATGATGATGTTGTCACTGACTGTACTCTTTGAAAAAGATTTTACAGAAAGTTTATCACAGAACTTATACTGAAACAGGCAAAAAAGGCACGGTACATGCCATCCTAGTGGGAGTGTTGTTGAAGCCCTTCCAAATAACCCATCTCTTTCAGGACTGGATTTAGCACCATATTAAACAGCCACATCTTCATCATCAGCAGGCTGGGCCTGAGTTTTCTACGAGAGTTTGGTAGGTCCGGATAATTCCAAACATACTCTTTTTCCTATCTTTTCATGAAATGAGAACTGGGACCTGGGCTACCACAAATTTGAGGGTAACACTGTGAACCTTGCAAGAGAAAATGAGCTCAGGGAAATGCATGAACCACTTAGCATTTGCAAGGATTTATTTAAATCATGGTTACAACTTCCTGAAGATTCTTGATATGCAACTGAGTTTTGGTCCCTATGTTTTCCTCCTTGGTCCTCAATAGGGATCTTGGGAATTGTAGGTCCTCAAGATACTGCAAATTTCCTTTTCTTGGTTGTGCACCCCTACCCCCCTTTCAGACCTATCTAAAACTAACTGCCTTCAGTGCTTTTTCTTGGTTGTTCACCTGGTTTTGGGCCATCAGAACACTTTGCCAACATGTTTCAGTCCCTCTGAGTAACTCCATGGTATACCTTTTGTAACAAAGTAGTGATTTGGAAGCATTTAAATATGCAGGGACTTCATTTGAGATGTTAGATGCCATAATTGCTGGCTAAATTATATTCTGGACACTTATTTAGCTTATGCTGAAGAAACTAATTTGAGAGCTAATGGCTCATCTGTTTCAATAAAATGGCTTTTCAAGATTAGCTGACCTTGAAAGTCAGGGTAGTTGTACAGACTTTAAATCAGGGGCATCCAATATTTTGACTTTCCTGGGCCACACTGGAAGAAAAAGAATTGCTTTAGGCCACACACAAAATATACTAACACTAACGATAGCTGATGAGTTCCTAAAAAAAAAAAATCTCATGATATTTTAAGAAAGTTTACAAATTTGTTTTGGGCTTCACTGAAAGCCATGCTGGGCCACATGTGACCCACGGACCATGGGTTGGGCAAGCTTGGTGTAGAGTGTATTCTCTAGAGTCAGATGACCTGGGCTAGGATCCCCTCACCATGTCTTCCCACTTGCATGAAACTTCATAATTTACCTTATCTCTAAGATTCTATTTCCTTTTGGGCAAACTGGGAATGCCAGTAATATATGCCTATGAGCTAGGGCTGTTCTGAAGATAAGAGGTGGACCATATAATGCTCTTGCAATTCAATAATTATATCAAATTCACAGTACTTGTTGTAATTATGGGGTTCAGAAATCCTCAAACATTTTTTCCACAGAGATTACACCATAATTTAGAGAAGCATGCATTTAAAACTAAGCTGCTTCTGTTTTATTACATAAACATAAAGTTATAAATGTTTTGAATCAGTCCATATGCTTATGCATTTAGAATTCAAATGACCTAACTATTTTGATTTGTATGTGATTATTGCTCCTCTAAAGATACTTTCATTTGCTTTGCCTTGAATATCTCTCTTTATCTGGTTGCATTTGAAGTATTAAGTGCTCCTGACCTGCCTGTATCCTTTGCTAATCTAGTCTTTCTTTGAACGTTTTTGTAAATTAATGCTTTTGAACAGTAAGTATAGGGAATTCCTAGGCAGGAATGTAGATTTCTCTGTGGGTTTGGAATTAAACAAAAGTAAATCACTGGGTTGCTCCCAATGCACTTGCCTTAATCACACAACAGTGGCCCAACTGCAAGGGAGTCTGAGAAGTGCTCCATTGTGCCCAGAAAATGGAAAATGAAATGGACATTTAGCATTGTCTGCTCCACCTATCATTTTAAAAGCAAGTGTGCCAGGCCAGGCATAGTGGCTCACTCCTGTAATCCCAGCACTTTGGGAGGTCAAGGTGGGAGGATCACATGAGGCTGGGAGTTTGAAACCAGTCTGGTCAACATAGTGAGACCCTGTCTCTACAAAATAATATAATAATTTTCAATAAGTAAGTGTGTCATGTCTTTGTTGTCATTCTGATCCCAATCTTAACTGATATTTGCTTTCCACTCAAAGCAACCAATAAATTTTTTAAGATAGGGCATTTTTTACTAAAGGGAGCAAATAAGTCATTACATTTTAAGAAGATTAAATTAAAAAAAAAAATCCTGTAGTTTTCTAGGTCTTCTGTAGATATTAGTTGGCATATTTTAAAGCTTCCATATGGTCATTTGTTTTTGTTATTCCTGAACATATACCGTTTATTCATGGCAGGCAGAGCGCTCTGATATACGTCTCATAGGGTACACATTGTTATTGGTTATGAAATGTGAGGTTGAAAATTTTGACCTTGATACATAATTTTAACAGGATGGCATTATAACTTTAAATCGATGACACCAAAAATTCTGCTTAAATCATATTAAGACAAAAAAAGTCGACTTGGCTCCATCCCCATGATTTTTACCCCAATCCAGTATTTTCTGTCTCTTACCTCTTTCAAAGTACCTAAAAATGCTGATTTTTACCATGCTCAAAATGTTTTCATTTCCTATTACCTACAGAAGCTTTTGTTGAATAATAAAGATTTTCTTTCCTCTGGCTCAACCCTGATTGTTTTTCAATTTCCTGCCCACTAATTCCCTACACAGGTTCTCTCCTTTAGTTACACCTCTGCTTATGTACTTCTATCTATTCTATTAGGAATGTCCTCTCCAAACATGCCTATCTAATAATGTCCTGTTCGTGATGCAAACCTCTATGTGGTCTTCCTTCAGAATTCTTGAGCCCATGTTGATTCTTTCTGAATTGTTTTTCTTTAAAACTTTTCATTGATATATAATAGATGTAAATGTTTTTGGTATATGTGTGATAATTTAATAGGTTCATGTAATTTGTAAAGATCAAATCAGTGTAACTAGGATATTCATCACTTGTTAATATTTGTTTTTTCTTTGTGCTAGAAACATTTGTGTTATTCTCTTTTAGTTATTTTGAAATATACAATAGATTATTGTAAACTATAGCCACTCCACTGATCTATCAAACACTAGTTCTTATTTTTTCGATCCATTTTGGTTCTTTACTTTTGAGTTTCTACAATTCTAGTCTAGAAGATAACGAACTTGTCCATAATTTTAATCCTAGAAGTAAACACAGACAACACATAGAATATATTCAATACCAATTTGTTGGACCAATGAATGCATTTATACATTTGGTTCTGATTTTTGTTTGCCTCATTTGGATACCATTTGGTGCAAGCTAAGTTGTTCTGCCATACCTAACAATCTCGGTAGCTGATGAAAACAAAGGGCATTGCATGTTCCTTGTGAGTCAGCTGGGGCTCTGCTCCATATTGCATTTCCTCTAGGATGATGGAGCAGCTCCTATGGGGAACATTGTGATTGCTGTGCCAGTGGGAAAGGAAACATGGCACCCAGAGCTCAGCACGAGTGCTTCTGCCCGCAAAAGGCATCTGTCATTTCTCCTTTCTTTTGATTAACCAAAATAAAACATCTTGAGTTCAGCACAGTGGGAGTATATAATCCACCCTCAGGGAGAAGCAAGCTAGAGAGGGATTTTTTTTTTTTTTTTTTTTTTTTTCTGGTGAATAGTAATACAGCCTACCACTGGAATGTAACCATACATCATCCCGCACATTTATTGAATCACTTTGACTGTTGCATTTATCTTATATACTGAACTGCGGTGTAAAATCATGGACAACAGTAAGAAATCTCCTTTCAAAGGTTATCAGTAGGTTGTCCACAATGAATAAATAAGCAAGAACATGTAGAATTGTGAGCTATATAGATGATATTATCTTTGATAGCCTGGACCAACCACAGGTTTTATAAAAACTCTCTGATGAAATTGAAATGCTGAGGCATTCTTGCTTGTTTTATGGCATGAGTAACCTTGTTTCTCATTTCATGTTTTCCCACATCTGAAGAAAAGGGTTTTGAAGGAACACCCGCCCCCCATCACTGGGGATGGCTTTCCAGTCTAGCGCATCTCTCCACAGTCTACTCCCTTCTTTGATTCATAATATTCAGAACATTTCTGATATCTGAACATTTGAGCAAAAATGTGCATAGCACAGGGCAATAAAGTCATTAAGTGTCATCATCATTTGTTTTTCCTCTTCAATCTGTGTTAGTATCATTAGCTCTAATTTAATAACATCATCTCTTATTATGGAACACATTTACAGTTCACTTTGTTGATTTAATTTCTTTTCTTATTTGCCTTTTTGCAAAACCTGCAAAGTATTTTGTTTGAATCCACTAACTTGAAATGTACTGTGCTTCCATTGTTTCTTTTGCCCTCTTTCTCTGCCTTCCTCCATCTGTTCCTTTCTTCTGTACTTTCTTGTCTTCTTTATTTCTTAATGGCAAGAAGATAGGGGTTGGAGCTAGTAGAGTCTTTCATTTGTTGAGTGTCTACTTGATATCAGGCACCTTGCTAATCACACGGGGATTTTGTAGCATTCAGATCAGATGAAATTTGGCATGTTGATTTTTCCTGTAGTACAAAATATTGCAAACTGGTAGCTGAAAGGCACTTGGAACTTTATCTGAGGAATTCAGACATCCTTCTTTCTCTGACTCATCCCCAGCAAGGATAAGAAAAATGAGATAGTTCCATGTTTCCATGGGCACTTATTCTGAATACACCTGAAATGACTTATCTTTAATAGGTCCAAGCAACTCACACATTTGCTTTCATTACTGACATTATAGCTCTAGCACTACCTTGGCTCCTTCAAATATTAAAAAGTACCAGGCCCTATACAGTTCCACTCAAGGCTCCTTAAAGGCAAAGTCATAGCATCTGTCCTCCAAAGGGTTCCTAGCTGATTAGTAGTATTCCAGTCCTCCTTTCTCCTCAAACTTGTAAATGTGCTAGTGTCAGGATTTATGTGCAATCGCTCCCCTCAGTGAGATACACACCCTTTTTCTCTCTCTCCTGCCAACTCTACACAGTCTGTGTCTTGCAACAGAATCACACCCTTTTTTGTTCATTACACAGATCATTACAGAGTACCCCCTTACATATCAAGTGCCCTGATAGGGGATAAAGCCCTACAGTGAAAGGTTTAGTTCCTGCCTTCGTGGGACTCTTAGTTTGGAGAAAGGGAGCTAGGAAATAATCACGCCGAATACAGAGACAAATGCTATGATTCTAGTAAGCCCCATGGTCCTCTGAAAGCATAGAGGAGGGTCACTAGCTCAGCTTAGGGGAAATGGTTGTAGACAGAGATACATGCCTTGGGCAGTGGTGTATACTCTTCTTTATCTGACTTGAGATGGTGTTATTCATGGTTTTTTTTTTTTTTTTTTGAGATTTTTTCCATTTTGTGTTGATGCATAATAATTGTACATATTTATGGGACACATGAACTGTTTTGATACCTGCATACAATATGTAATGATCAAATCAGGGTATTCAGGGTAATCCACCACCTCAATCATTTATCCTTTCTCTGTGTTGGGAACGTTCCAAATTTTCTTTTCTAGCTGTCTTGAAATACACAATAAATAATTGTTAACTATAGTCATCCTACCGTGCGATGGAACACTAGAACTTACTCCTTGGAAGTAGTGTTTTGAAGACTGTGGTGATGAATCTTTTAGATTCCACTGGGAGAACAACTCAGTTTGTTCCTAAAGTGTGTTTGTGGAGATGTTTTGAAAGCAAACATTTCTTTGAAATCTAACACACATACATTAAAGTGCACAGATCTTAAGTGTACAGCTTGATGCATTATCATAAAATAAACATGTCCACATATCAGGAGCTGGGTTAAGAAATAGCCCCTTGCCAACTCCATGAAGTCCCCTTTGTGTCCCTGCCTGGTCATCACCACCTCTAGCATGAACGTGAACCTGACTTCTACCACCGCAGATTAGTTTTCCCTGGATTTGAACTTTATGTAAGTGTGGTAAAGTCATACAACTTATTTTCTTTTGTGTCTGTCTTTTATAAGCCAACCTCATGTTTGTGAGGTTCATCCACATGATAGCATATGGTTGTAGTGTACACATTCTCTCTGCTTTGTAGGGTTTGATCTAATATTCTGTTGTCTGGCTATACCACCCAATGCCATGTTGAGGGATACCTGGGTTCGTGGGTTTTCTTGACCACTCTAATATCCCTCTCAGCTCAAAATCTTGGCAAACAACAATAGTCATCTGGATGTGGCATTGCCTTCATTCCCTTATCATTCTTTATTGCTTTCTAGTTGTAGAAAATTATAGTAGTTTTTACTTTAAATGGTGATATAAATTTTTTTTGAAAATAAGTTTCATTGAACTGGGATGATTTTAAAAATCCTTAGTAATAACAGAAGTATGATAGTAATGAGGTGGCAAGTGTCATAGAAGTGAAATTCAAATAGCTCAGTTAAGGAACAATGCGTTTAGGGCCCTGGGGTTTTTTGTTAAAAGGTAATAATTTGCGTGTCTAGGGGTGTTAGCTATCATCATTCTGAACCAGTTGACTTCATAATTTATCAGAGTGCATTAGATCAATTCAGGTTTACTTTGTTAAGATCCAAGAAAAATCTGGAATTGATGTGCCAAGGATTTGAATAGACCCAGGTGAGACCCACAGCAAGAAATCCTGGCACTGGGAAGAGTCACAGAGAGAGAACTGCAAGTATGGTGACCACTTGAGGATAAGGTGATGTGGAAACACAGGGAATGAAGATGTGGAAACACAGGGAATGAAGAAGTTGTGCTGACTCTTTACACACTTCTTACGGGGTCTTGGGACCATGATCCACAGGCTGTATTAGGAAGATTAAATAACTGACTAGATCTTACTTCTCCCTTCATCTCTCATGGATGCAGCATGGCTTAATAATAGTTGTAGTTTATAACACACTTACTGTGTGCAAAGCACGTTGCTTGCTTCATACCATTTAATCTTTACAACATGCCTGCAAGGAAGTACATTTTACTGCGGTACACAGAATATGGCCCCAAAAGATGTCTACATCGTAATTCTTTGAATTTGTAAATATGTTACCTGACATGGCAAAGGGAAATCAAGACTGTGTATGGGACTAAAGTTGCTAATCAGCTGATCTAAAGGTAGGGAGATTTTCCTGGATTATCTAGTCAATCCTAATGTAATCACAAGGATCCTTAAAAGTAAAAGACAGAGGCAAAAGATGAGGCCAGAATGAGGTGATGGGAGGACCTAACCTACTCTTGCTGCTTTTGAAGATGGAAGAAGAGGTCAAAAGCCATGGGATGTGGGAGGCTTTTAGAAAAGGAAATGGATCCTACTCAGGGACTACAGAAAGGAATGCAGCCCTGCCAATGTTAGGGTGGTGAGACCCATATCAGGCTTCTGGCCGACAGAAATGATATATAATCAGTTATGTGGTTTAAGTTTCAGGTACTTTGTTATGACCACCATAATATATGAATATAGTTACTACGAAGAACTGGGGCAGAAGCAAGGGAAGTCATGCAAGCCAGTAACTGAAAAGGGCTAGATTGGAAACCAGACGTATCTGACTTCAAAACCAATGATGGTCTTGATTATTGCTGTCAGTGATCGAAGGCTAGAATACAGGTTCTTGTCTGATTTAGATACTTGAATTCACCCACTGGATGGGAGGAGGAAAATCAAATGGGCCCCAAGAGTCTGAGAAATGGAAGACGAAGATTATTACATGTACAAAAGGATTTATGGATTCATGGGCCTTTCTAGTATGCTTTTGTATAAGAAGAATGTTCAAGATGCATGTAACAAAAAGCCAACTCAAACTGGCTTAACAATAAAGGGAAATTATTGGCTTACTGGTGCCTCTAGCTTCCATTTTGACTTGATTTAGCATTACAATGAGGTTATCATTTCTTTCTTTTGTTTAGTCTTGGTTACCTTTTAATGCTAGCTCTCCCCGGGTCCCTAGATGGTTGTCTGCATCTCCTGTGGCCATGTGTTCTCTTTACACACAGCAGAAAAAAGAGAATGCCTTTGTACATGTACTCCCAGCAAAACAAAGCAAACAAAAAATAGAATTAAAAAAGAAAGTAATTCTCAGTGATTGAAACAGTTTAGATCACACATTCACAGCTGTCCAGTGGGGTGAGAAGCACATTTTGCCTAGGTTATACCTGACTCCAACAAAAAAATATACTCCCCTGAAGCCACATTGATTCCCATACAAAACCCAGGAGGCCCTGGGAAAGGGAACTGGTTCATGGATAATGGAAATGCAGCCAAATAAACACAACAGGGAAAAAGAGGATCTGCGGAGGAGGCGGAAGTGATACAGAAGACCAGAAGGTCAATTCCTTCTCATTTCATAAGATAAAATCTGGAATCCATTGTGTTTACAAATAGAGCAACTCTATGTGGTAGCCGCATTTCTGTTTGTGTATAAGGATTCATAGGAACATTGGATGTAAACATTTTACAGGATCTAGATCATAGCAATGTGCTACAACCAGTGAAATCCTCAATTAACTCCAGGATATTTTTTACAGTGTTCTCTTTCTGTATCCATTTTTTGTCTATTCAATTCAGTATGTAATCATTTCTTGAAATATATTATTTGGCAGGACATAGATAGATAATTCTTTTATTTACCTTTTAGTTATTATTCCTAGCCCAAAGTCACAGATATTTTTTTCATTGCCATAAGAAAAATCGGTAATTGAATAGTAAGAGGTTGTTAATCTTTTAGTTTCTATTTATAAGAACTCTCTACTCCCCGCTAAACTCACAGCCAAGGAAATATTAATCAGTTGCCAATAAACAGTTCTGTGCTGGAGTTAACATATGTTTCTCCTAGAAATAACATATGCTTCAGTGAAAACTGCAGAACTGCACTCACTAGAGATGATATGTTTGTTATTAAAAGTTTCATTATGTTTTTTTTTTGTTGTTGTTATGGCTGAGTTATCAGTTAAAACATAAAAAGTCAGCTGGTAATTGGGAATGAAAAGGGCTGGTTACTCTTCAATTTTTCAATAAATGCCCTGTTTGCAGATTACATAGAGGGAGAAGTATGCTACTGTCTACTCTGAATTTTGTTCTTAATTGGCAAAAATAATAACTAAGAAAAATATCTCTAAAGTCCTCTTTACCAAATAAAAAATGTGGCATTACCATGTATTAGCTGTGTGAACACTGCTAACTTCTCTAACCCTGTAAAATGGCAATGCTAATAATATTGATTTTACACTATAGGTTTGCTATAAGAAAAAACCGAGAAAATATATGCAAAATATCAGCACAGTTCTTGTCACACAATGAGCAAAGCTAATATAATTGTTATAATTCTTTCCTCTGACTCTCGCATCAGTTTTTACAGATGATGAAACTGAAGTCTAGAGAGGCTGAATGACTTGTTTAAATTTTTACAATCTAATAAGTGGCAGGTTCATATGAGTTTTTCAGACTCTCCTTTTGTTCCCTAAAATAGGCATTCTAGACTTTTGGAATTAACTGGTTAGTTACTAGTTGTAGCTCAGCCTGTCCTCCACTAAAAGCAAGCTCTTTGAGGAAAGAAGCTGTGTTTATTTTTGCATTGTTGTATTTTCAGGGTTTGGTACAATTCTGGGGACAGAAGAGATTCCTAGTAAGAATTTGCTGAAAAACAAATCAGTGAATTTTTATAAACGTAATTTTCCAATCAGAGAAAACCATCATTGATCCCCAAAATAATTATATGGAATAATAGACGTATTACTTTTTGAAGTATTTCTTATGCAACTTGTAGACACATTTCATATATTATGAAATTAGTCTTTAGCTATTCATAGTGTGTATATTTGTTTATTCCACATCCACATTTGTAATTACAGGATTCCATTGTGAAGTACAGCAGCAATGTTAATGAATCTGACTGCTCCAAATTTTAAGTTTGTTCCTGAACCAGGTCTGTGGAAATTTCTGCTGACAGAGTATCTGAATTAATACTTTTAAATTCTCAATCTGGCAAAGCAGAGAGAGTCATCACTAGTATGTAAAAATGTGTGATGTAATATTACATATGCAAATAAAATAACTGTTGGCAAAAATAATTATTGTTGCTCATTGGGAGGATTAATAGTTCCAGTCTGTCCTGTTTTCTGTTGAGATTTAACTTAATTCGGTGGCATATATTAACTGAGGAAATTAATTTGGGTTTAATTATTGTGTGTGGCTGTTAATTTGCAAACTTATGATGAATATTTAGTTGCACTGAACCAGCAGCCCAGTAGCCATTCTTATGCTCATCTGCTGACAGGAAGTATCTGATGGAGAAGATGGTATGTGCTGCTTGGGTTTCCAGTGCAATGTCACCCATAGTAGTTTGCTGTGATCAGGGAAAAAAGTACTGGGCTTGAGGTAGAAGAGCACAGCAACTTGGGTACTGGCTGTGCTATTAACAAATTATGTGTATCCCTAAGCTTTCAACTAGAGAATGGCAAGAGAAAACCAATTTTCCTTAGGGATTTGTTTTATGATATATGAATTAATATGCAGAGAACAGATTAGTGAATAGCAAACTGCTGTTTTAAATGAAAGGAATATCTATAATAAGCTTTTTGTTTATCCATTTAATGAAAAATTAATTAGTCAAATCGGATTAGACAGATACCTAAAAGGCATTCAAGAAAGCATTTGTTGATACATAAAATGTAGATTGATTGAGATTAAGTATAGATCAACACCCCTTCTCCACAAAGATCAACATAAATAAAAAGTCCATATACCAAGAAAGACGGCCAAATCCCTTGGAGGTTTGCTTATTTCAAAAAGTAATTAGTACCACAAAATTCCTGGATGTTTACATGTTATATGAGATATATGAACTCTGGAGCCAGGTTGACCTGGTATAACAACATTATTTGCTAACTGGGTGATTCAGCTGCTTATTGCATGCATCTAAACCTCAGTCTCCTCCTTTGTAAACTCGAGTGATAGCACTTCCAAGGGATTTTGTGAGGATTAAATGTGACAGTGAATGTAAAACTAACACTGGCCCATGGACGTTTCTTAATGAATGTTAACTTTGTCTCCATTAAAAAGAGTTTGGACATTTTAATAGAATTCTTTGCAATGGCATGTAATCCTTTAAATAAAACAAATGAAGACAGCTAATTATCTCTGTATAAACAATTAGAATTATGGACTCTGGGCCTGGGTATACTTCATGTTCATATACTCACGGCCTTTCCCTTTCCTGTTCTTCTCCTTCACTTTCCTGTGAGTTAAATAATAATGTTGAGTGTCCTTTAAGTGAGTAAAATAATGATGTTGAGGTGTCTAGGCTCACACCGTGGTTCTGTTGACTCAGTGGGGGCAGTTACAGCTCTGTTTCTCCTTTTCTTTTTTTGCTCTAGTCATCCCTGCAATGTCTGGGGAGGGAAGATATCCAAGAGGCACAATGGGAGAAGGTGACCTTGAGTTAATGGAATCTGAGTTCTCTGAAAGGGAACACATTGCTCGGGAAGCTGGTGCAGGCTGTATTCAGGACTGAGGCCTGCCACCTTTCTTCAAGTGTTGTTTGAGCCTTATTTTTTCATCCCAGAGAAATGCCTAACATCTCTTCACATAAAGCAGGTCAATTTAGACAACAGGTAACCCTTCCATGCCTTTAGTGCGTGTCTGCCATAGTGGACAATGGGTGGGTAAATCTTTATAGAAAAAATAATTGCAGGAGAGAGTAATAAATTCATAACTTTCATTAGCAAATATTTATTGATTGTGTTCTCTGTAATGGATACTGCTGTAAATATTGCCGACAGAGCACAAGAGAAAATAGACAGAATTAATACCTAGCTTTTATTGAGTGATTTTGTATGTGTTAGTCACTGTGCTGAGGATTAAATATATTAACATTGCTAATCTTCACAAACTTATGGGATAGATACCACTAACACTCATTTATGCTCGAGGAAACCAAGACTTAAGGAGGTTAAATAACTTGTTCAGGGACATAGAGCTAGGGAGTGGTGGAGCTAGAATTTGAACTCCTCAAGTTTAACTTGCATGATAAACACCATGCTACAGCATCCATCAGAGCTGTAAAATAGCAAAGAACTGTTGTAAAGCCCAAACAAATCTCTGTGACTAAGTAGACACACAGAATCATGTTTCAAATAATTCATAATATAGATGAATAGATATTTGTGTGTGTATATATAATGACTCTCCAGGAATCAATCTCTTCTTTTCCTTTAAAAGCACTGCAATAACCTGTTGGTATAATATTTAGTGCATCCTGCAAATTATATTTGTTTGCTAAACAACTCTGAGTGGCATTTTATTTAAGAGTAAAATGGAATATTTTATCCTCCCATAGGATAATTCAAATGTGGTCATGTACATCGAGTGCTCAGCGCAGTGCCCAACACATGGCATTTTGTCAATTAAAGTTAGCTGCCTTCCTGGTGGCCATTATGTTTCAGTATAGACATAATTGTTTTCCTCTGCTGTACTGTGTGTACAACCCCTTATGAATAAGAACCATGTCTTACAATTATCTGAAATCATCCTAACACTTTTATCCAGTTTTATCATGCCCACATCCCTCCTCCTGTGCCTATTCTAGATGCTGGGCTAGTCTGTAGAAATTGATTGCCCAACCCCATGATTCTAAATACTACTTGACCACATTTTTCATTTAATATGATTTGGTGGAAATAGTCTATTTTCTCAAATTCCCAAAGATAACCTTATAGCCTTAAATGTAGAATTGCCCTGACTTGATTATTTTAATCATTAAGGATATTTTCTAAAAATCTATTTTGATCCCTGGATTTTCTGACCGCCCATCACCCACATGAAATGCAGCGCTACCTCACATTCTCCTCTTTGCTGTGGGGGCCACATTTATCTCATACTTGAGCCAGGAAGCACGGCCAAGGTTTGAGTGTCATTTCCATAACCTGCCAACTCTCAATTTCTTCCAAGGTTGCCTTCCTGACCCTTGGGGGATCTTTTTTGGGAGTTAACTGGCCAAATGTTAAATTTTACTACCTGCAGCTGGTGGGCATTTTCATAATGATAAAGCAAATGTCTCTTCACTCTTCTGAACATTTAAAGAATAATTCTCTGTCTCCCTTTTGTGCTTTCCTTTCTTCTGTGAAAGTAAAGACAGAGCTTGTCAAGAGGAGTAGGCAGCAGCTTCAAAAGCTGAGACCTCCTGGGCCTTCAGGAACATGAGCCTTGCCTACTAGGAACTCACATTGTCTTATGAATTCTGATAAGGCCTTTGAATTTGAAAAACCTGGGAACCAAGTTCCTCTTTTTTTTTTTTTTTTTTTTTTTTTGTAACTTAAAAGAAACTTATTATTCCTTTTCGTTTTTGACACTCTACAATTCACAAACTTCTACAGTTTGTCACTGCGGTCAGCTCACCTAGATAGGACCATGGTAGATAGGTTTTGAGATAAACTGAGGCTGGATTTTTCAGAGATCTATTTTCTCCCATTCAGAAAGATGTACACCCTTGACCTTGAGTTTTCTTAAACTGTGAATAAAATGCAGCTGTTCTCAAACATTTCCTAGTGCCACCCCTTCATAAGTGTGAAGAGTTTTCTGACGTTAAAACAAACAAAAAGTAAGATACAGCATTTGGGTGCTTAGAAGAGTCACAAAATTTAAAGACTTGAAAATAAAAATGGAGTACATTGAGAAAGTCTTAAAAATGGTATTCATTTATATCCTCTTTTAAATCTCCTACTCTCACTTATCAGGTTATGATGACTGATGGACGATCATGTCTTTTCTGTCCAATTTAATCTAAAAGCTATTCTAGATGGCAACTTATGCATTTTAGACTTTAAAGCAACTCATGATTAAACATACAATTGGTCAGTTGTACCATGGGAACAGTAATCTTATGAATCAAAGAACGTGTTCATTCTTTTACCTTTCTTCCTTCTGCAAGCAATTCTTGAGGCCGTAGTATGAGAACACATAATAATCCTCAGGATTTGGACAAGGCATGAAGAACTTCAATATAAGTTTATCTGAGAGACTGTGGGGCCCTATGACATTGCTGTGAGCCTCTCTTTAAGGCAAAGGAATTACAACTGGATTTCTACTGGCCCACAACTCATTCCTTGAGGAGAGCCATGAAGTAGGTGAGAAGACGTCCTATCTTTGGCAACTCAGCTGCTGTGACAGGGCCTCTGTTGCAGGCAGCAATTACAGTTCTGTCCTCTGCCACTCATATTCCAAAACAACTTATAATTTTTCAAGTAATTAAAGGTTTCAAACTTCAAACAAGAATAGGAGCATGGGTAGATTTGATCATGACTTGACACCAAATATTGTGAAGAATAAAGGATTTTAAAAAATGAGAGAATGGGTCGGGCGCGGCGGCTCATGCCTGTAATCCCAGCACTTTGGGAGGCCGATGTGGGCGGATCACGAGGTCAGGAGATCGGGACCATTCTGGCTAACACGGTGAAACTCCGTCTCTACTAAAAATACAAAAAATTAGCCGGGCGCGGTGGCGGGCACCTGTAGTCCCAGCTGCTTGGAGGCTGAGATAGGAGAATGGTGTGAACCCGGGAGGCGGAGCTTGCAGTGAGCCGAGATCCCGCCACTGCACGCCAACCTGGGCGACAGAGCGAGACTCCCTCTCAAAAAAAAAAAAAAAAAAAGAGAGAGAGAGAATGAAAAGTAGCAAGTGAGATGTGTTTTACAGTTTTGTAAAATGAAAGCATTTGAATATGATTTCATATTATTATCAGAAACAAAGAATCCGAGTTAAAAATTGGCTTGATATCTCCCCCTGTAGAAAGGAAAGGAATGAACTCTGCTGGTCATGGAATAATAACTTGTGATTTAGTTGTACCGGTTAGTTTAAAAGAAGTGTGGCTTTATCTTGACAACAGAAGAAAAAGAAAAGAATAGGATAACACTATTATTTGCTTCATTTCTCTGTGTGTCCTAAAACTTAATCCTGAGAGATTAAAAACATTAGAGAAAAGTCTTTTATCCAAATGGTGCTGTTAGAACAAATTTTGGCAGATCCCAAAGTGCAGTATTTTCAAAGAAAAATAAAAACTGTTAGATTATTTAGCTAAGAAGAAAGAAGAACTAAGAAAAAGTTAATAATGAAAATAGTATTAATCTCCTTTTATAAGGGAATCTTTTATAAGGGGACCTCCTTTATAAGGGGAATATTTAATGTGTGTGTATATATGTGTGTGTATATATATACACATTTGCATGTTGCATATACATATATATGCAACATATATATGTGCAACATGCAAATGTGTAATAGGTAAAGACTATCCCAGCTTCTTTTCCAATTTCTGGACCCCTCTAGCAACAGAATGTACTGATATGACCATCAGTGAGGAGAACAATGTGGGTAGGGCTTATTTTTTATGTAAGAAAAATTATGCTCTAAAAAATATGAAGGCTTTATTTGAACACTGAAAAAACCAAGACTGTAGTTTGCAAAAGTGAAATGGCTGGTTTTATGCTTTTAATGAAGCTTGGAGGCAAACAGTTTATAACCCTGGAAATATTTAATTTGGGAAGGTTTATGTTAAGATAATAAAATAATTAACTTTTTCTTATTAGAAGCATGCAGAGCAATAGAGTTACGTGTTCTGGAAAATTACACTTCTGCTCTCTCACTGACTTAGCATGTGTGGATTGATGCAGATCAGATAACTAACTGACAGACACTTTGCAAGTCTACCTTGTTTTAACTAATTGCCAGTTCAGAGTCACTGGAGGTTCCATTTTAAATTAATGACTGTGAGGTATTAAATGCAAACATGTATCTACTAAGAAATTAGAAAGAGAATAAGAAACTAAATTCTGTTTCTTGACAGTGCTCTCAGTTCTTGGTTGTCCAATACATTAAAACAGTGGGCAGCAAACTATGGTCCTCACGTAAAATCTGACCCACAGCTTGTTTTTTATAAATAAAATTTTATTGGAACATAGCCACACCCATTTGTGAAAGTGTTGTCTGTGCTGCTCTCTTATTGTTATAAAAAGGAAGAGTTGAATAGTTTCAACAGACACCATAAACCTGCAAAACCTAAATTATTTATTATCTAGCCCTTCACAGAAAATGTTTGCTAGCCCCTACATTAAAAGGTACTTACTGCATGATAAGATTCTGTGGTGGTTCTTAGGCCAAACCTAGTTTTAGCTAGAGGGTGGTCTTCATTTTCTTATTGCCTCCCGATGCAAAGTACACATGTTTAGCAAATAAAACACAACTTTGGCATTTTATTTCAGTACCTTATTCTAGTCACTGTGACTCCCAGCACATTTCTTTGGACATAGCTTGCATGAGTTGATGAAATTCAGGATTAATTTTGGGAACTGATGAAACATGGCTTCATTTGGCATTCCTATGCTTCACGATTCATGCTTTCTTTGCCACTGGACTTTATTTAGATTATTTTCTTGGCTCATAATAGCTACAGGGAATTTATAGGAAGATTACATCGTCCATTCTCTCATACCAAAATATTGTTAATGTGGCGTGAAAAAGAGGAAAATAAATGTTAATTTATTCTTAAAACTAGAATATTCGTATGGCCAGTTTCCTCTCTGGATAAAGGGGAGGTCATTGTGGATACACAATGACCTAGCCCCTAAGGTCATTGTGTAGTTCTCAAATTTTGAAATTAAGAGGACCGTGGCTGAGAGGGAGCCCTCTTTTAGCAAGAAAAATACAGAATTCTATCCTAATGAATAAAGTGGCTTATTTAGTTTTTCACAATGATTTTCATCTTATTTCCAAACAAATTATATTTTTATGTGGTTGATTGATGCACTCTTGTTAAGTTAAACACCTAATTATTTTGGTTTCATATCACTCTGGTTTCTTTGCCCCACCACCATATGCAAAATACCTAATTCCGGAAGAGTTTGAATGCACCTGAGTTCTTAGCGTTTCTCCTTTAATTGCTTAATCTCTGACTCATTATACAACAGACACTTTATAGAAAATATACAATTAATCAGGACAACAAATATACAAGAAGCCTATTTTTATTTTCTAAAGAATAAGTAGAGTTCTAGATTTTTCAGGGGAAAATGGAGAACACCTTACCTTTTAAATCAATTCAATAGCTAACTTTGACTACAAAGAGGAAATAAGTGATTGAAAGAAGCAGAGATGACTTGCATTCTGAGAGAAATGAGCAATGCCATCTAAGAGTCCTTTAGGGAACCTTAGGATTAATTTATTTTGTTCTTATAGCAAACAGTGAATATTACTAAGCTGGAGACTATGCTAAGTGTTGAAAATAAAAGATGAAATGCATTGAATCTGTTCTCAACAAGCTTACAGTTTCATGGTAAGACGTGCATTCCAAACTGAGAAACTGACAAAGTGATAAGATGGATGCATTTGGAGAATGAATGTGGGGTGGAAATAGGAGAGGAGACTTGGAAGAGTAGGCAGAGGCTAGATCTTGAAGGAATATATAGGCCAATCAAAGCAATTATTGCATGTAGAAAACAGTGGGTTTTCGAGAGTTACAGATCAAACTGAGGGTGCATAGTCAGGAAGACAATATTTAAATAAAGTGTCTGACTGGAGACAGAAAAATTACACTTATAATCTCTTAACATATTTTTGCTTTAAATATTTATAGTGCCTGAGTAAATTGTACAATTTATATGAAGTTGTCTTTATCACTATGACAATAGCCCAACACAGAGGAAAGAAATATGGACACCCTGTATATATTTCTTTGTGGGTCTTATCTTACCAGAGTCTACACTTCTTCCTGAGAGTCTTTAGTCCTCTCTTTCACAGATTAAATTCATCAAACAGGAACATTACTTTAGACCAGATTTTAAAATTAAAATCACTTGGGTTAATTTTACCTTCACTTTTCTGGGGACACACTAAGCAGAGTGCAAAGACATTTTTGGTTGTCATGCTGTGGTGTGGGGGATGTGTAGAGGAAAAGAGTGGTACTGTCACCCAGTGGGTAAAGGCCAGGGAAGCTGCTTAGCATCTTACAATGCACAGGACAGTTGTCCTTAGCCAAGAATTATTTGACTCAAAATGTTAATAGTGCCAAGACTGAGAAACTCTGCATTGGAATTGTAACTTCTGATTCCATCCTGTTAGCTTTCCTGTGTATATGGCCCAGGAAATATGAACAAGGGTGAAGGCTTACAGAAGATATGCAGGGCATTCTATAAGATTGTATGAAACTGTAATTCTTTCATAGTACAAACTTAATATAGGGTATGTGGTTTAACTCTTAAGTCCCCAGTGGCCTAAAGAAGTGGACCCTGCCTGTCTCTCAAGTCTAACTTATATTTCATTATGATCAGGCAGGTGTGGGGTCTTTTGTTGCAGACTTTCATTCATTATTCAACTGAGCTAGCTTTCACTAAAAATGTAGTCTCTGGAGAAAAACTCCACTTAGGAAACATCCATGTTTGGTTGTGAGGTACTTCCCCAGTAAAAAAAAATTCCCAGGGTCTCTTCTATGCCACATGGCGAGTCTCCCAAATTAGCCCTGCATCTTTGTGTTCGTGGTCTTTTTATGAAAAGATTTCCCCAGATTTCCTTTCCACCATGTGGAGAAGAAATGGTGCTGACATACATAGAAACTGGGGAATGTTATTTTTAATGCCCAGAAAAGGAAGAATTGCTGGTATTCTATTTACATATGTACTTCATGCAATTAATTGCATTTCTATGTTTCCCTCAAGTCAGAATGGAGAAATGCTGGGCTGTTGTTAAGAAGGAAGTAATGAAGACAATGGGGTAATCCTTCACGCAGGACTCAGGGAAAGCAGTATGAGGGGTGTGAATCAGTCTTCCCAAGTTAGACAAATGGCAATGGCAAAGCTGAATCCTGCTACTGTCTACTACCCCACAAAATTAAAAAAGAATAATAAAACCTCATAAATTTTGAGGTAAAAGTACATTCAGCCGTCCATCTACTAAATAAATGCAAATATATCTTTAGAAGCGTTATTTTTACATCTCTGCATTTTTGCACTCCTTATAAATGCATTAAAATCATTTTCCCTCACGATAGAGGCCAGTTCTTAATTTTGGAACCCTGTGGGTGGAACAAATGGTAACCTCCGAGGAGAACTACGGTCTTTTAACTACGATCTTTTTGCCAACAGGAGACTTTCTGAGATGAGCACACCCCAGGGCGCACTCTATCTGGTTGAAACTCTGCAGAAGACAGCCATGTGCTGCCCTCATCCTCTGTCTCATTTGCTGTTTTTGTTGTTCTTTTTCTCTTCTTCTTGGAGGGAATAGTAAGTGAATGATTCATAATTTATGTCTCTGCCTCACAGGGCATTTTAAAAGCAATGACATCATAAATGTTTTCTTCCCATGTAGTCCAGACTGTTACAGACTACCAGAATCTAAGAAGAAAAGATCCTCAGGACTCAACTTGTCCAACGCTTCTCACTTTGCATATGAGGAAATCAAGCCGCAGGGGAGGCAATGCCACTTATTCAGGGCAGCAGAATAACAGGCTCTAGGAGAATTAGAAGCAGACACATTTGGTACCTCAATGTTCTTCCAGTGCAGCCCTTGATTCCTATGCCTTGGTGGCAGCACTACCAGATAGCAAATAAAAACACATGTCACGCTTGGGCATATTCATTCTAAAAAAAGGATTCACTGCTTTTCAAAACTGCAAATTTAGCTGAGTATCCTGTATTTTATCTGACAAAACAGCCTGAGAATGTGGGACTTTGTGCTTTTCATTAACTGGAGCGTTTGATTAAGCACATGCCCTTGCCTATGGCAAAAGCCTAAAATTTTCTCTTTATATCTGTGGGGTTTTGTTGTTGTTTTGCTTTGATCCCAAGGCTTGAGCATTAGACATAGGGCAAAATTTGCAAAATAATTGAGGGTATGCAGGAATAGGTTTTCAATTAGACATATTGCATTGAGCTGGTGAATCCTCTCAATGAATTACCATTGTATGATTACACTATGTGATATATCTCCACAGGCATCCTAAGATATTCTGAATTGTTTGAGGAATTATAGATCAGTTATTTCTGCATCATTGAAAAATTCATAATGTAAAGAACATTAATAATTACTAAATAATGTGAAAGCTATAAAAGAAAAATTAGTTAAACCCTAAAGTCATTGATAGTTCATTCATTTATGTTTTCACTTATTCTATAGTCATTTATTCTTTTTTCAACTCTATGCTTATCAAGATAAATATGATATTTTGCCTCTACTGTAAGAAAACTTGCATCCTCAAATTGCTGGGACAGGTCTAATATGGATGCAGCTTTTGTTAATCTCCAGTGCTTCTAGATTAATCAAATGTCTGTCCAGAAAAAAATGATTTACTTCCTCTGTAGCCAAGTGGATACAAATGTTCCATACATCAAAACCTGGTTTATGTTTTTAATGCCTTAGGTAATGTCTCCAAATTCAAAAGAGTCCAGGCCTAGGAAATAGGAAATGAACCTGTTTGTTGCATTTTGCTTTTGTTAGTTGCATCATGTGATTAAGACCACAAACTATGGAGCTAGACTGGTAGATGTGATCTTTGGTAACTTACTTAGTTTCTGTGTCTCTTTTCTCATTTGTAAAGTGAAGATAACTAAAGTTTCTCCCTTATACCGCTCTTGTGAGGTTGGAATGAGTTGTTATGTTAAAGTTAGTGCTATGCAAGTTTCCTATTCAGCTGGATGTAATCATTAGCTATTAGTATTATTTTGTCGCCTTGCTCCTGTTTGCCTATCTTATCACCTAGGCTTTTAGATTATCTTTCTTTCCTCTTTCCCTTTCAAGGTTTTCTGTGGTCCCAATACTCTCTTTGACCGTGAATGCTGACTTAAATCTCACAATCATGAATCAACCTTTGCTCACTTTTGAACAGGGAACATAAGCCCAGGTTCAATGCCCAGGATCCTTATTCCTTGCTTGTGTAAGAAAGGCATTTAGAAAAGTCAACTCCTAGCTGGGCGCGGTGGCTCATGCCTGTAATCCTGGCACTTTGGAAAGCCGAGGCAGGCAGATCATGAGGTCAGGAGATTGAGACCATCCCGGCCAACGTGGTGAAACCCCGTCTCTACTAAAAATACAAAAAAATTAGCCAGGTGTGGTAGCACACACCTGTAGTCCCAGCTACTCAGGAGGCTGAGGCAGGAGAATTTCTTGAACCCAGGAGGCGGAAGTTGCAGTGAGCCGAGATCTTGCCACTGCACTCCAGCCTGGGCGACAAAGCAAGACTCGATCTCAAAAAAAAAAAAAAAGTTAACTCCTGTCTGTATTATTCACCACTCTGCCCCCAACTCCTACAAGAGTGGCTATGCATGGCTGGAATGTAACTCGTATTTGCTGAATGAAGTAAGAAATATATACTTTTAAGTGCTTAAGATTGAGTCAGTATTTTTCTTAGACTAGAAGAAGCCATTACAGCTAATTAGATAGATATCATTAAAGAAGAATCTTATAGTAGGTAATCAAACTCCTTAAGATCCTGAATACAGCATATAAACATGGAAAGACCCTTGGATCATTTTATTTTCCACTTCATAAAATTGAATGACATTGTTCAAGTAATGGGGTATCCCAAAGTCATTGAGATTCTCCTTTCCCTGTGCTACAAGAAACAGGAACATTGAAAATAATATTTTTTCTTGTATCGGCATTATTGCTCACTTTCTAAAGGAAGCCTGGATTGAATCTTGAATTTTCCTTTCCTATTTATCTCATCAGATGCTGCCTTCCAGATTTTTTTTTTGGGCAATATCTCAAAGTTCTTTTTTTATTCTATTAGGCCATTCTTGTTTTAAATTTATTTTTGTTTATCCTTTCAATGGCTTCTCTAGATTGATTTAAAATCACAATTATAAAGCTAAAATGTTTTTGACAAAGGTTTCACAAAAAGGCTTTTGGTTTTATTTATTCATTTACTTTTTTGGTTTTCGTTAGAATAAAAAAAATGAGGTCAATGACAATGCACTCTGATAACATCTAAATACGCTTCTCAAATCTTAGAATCATTGGTAGTTTCAAGTTAAAATTCAAAATTAGCCCCTGCTTTCTTCCGATTATATCTTTCCCATTAGCCTCTGGGTAAGTAGAATGCGTGTATGTTATAAAGGAATGTCAGTCAGGTACTTGAATTCATTGTCCAGCCATGCAATTGAAGATAAAGCATTTATATGTCCTCCTAGCTCCTAGCTCCTAGTTCCCCATAGCTTTGGCATTTAGTTGATCCTCCTGATCTAAACCTTGTGAGGCACTATTATCATGCAATGGAAATAACAATGCATAGGTTAAGAATTCAGTGAGCAACTGAGAGCAACTTATCTTCTTTCCAAGATATCCAGAGGACTATCACTATCATTCTTCAGGTCTATAATATTATTATTCATATGTCCTTTGGTGGTGTTTGAACTCAGAACGTCTTCTCTTTCTCCAACTCAGGATAGACATGATGGCTGCTTATTGGTTATGCCCTAGGACACTTATGAAGGCACTCACAAACATTCTAGCTCTCCCCTTCCAGGAACATGGTAGCCTTGTGTTTCCCCGTCCCCTTTAAAGTTACATGTGACAGTGTGACTTGCCCTGGTCAATAATTTGAGATCAAATTTGATGTGAAGAATCCTTCAAAATGAGGGCATACTTCTTTACTTTCTCTTTTCCCTCTCCTAGACTATTTTTCAATGTTCTGGAAAATGGCTGTTCTGTCAACCTAAATCCTGGAGTGAGATCGATGATGACATACAACAGAACTCCCTGCTAGTGATGATGGAAGATTAGCACAAAATGAACATTTGTTTAATGCTATTGAGGTTTGAGGATCATATTTTAACCACAATATAATCTACCCTATTCTGACTGATATACTTCCTTATCATCCATCTGCCTTTTTCTTCTAAGTAGTCCCTGATTTTATTTGAGTCTATGTAATTTTCCAGAAATTGACCTCTCCCACACTTCAAGTTTGGAGCATGTGATCAAAGTCAAACAACTGGCATAATTCATCCCCTAGCAAGAATAATCCCTTCAGGGTTGAGCATGTGATATAAGATTGTCTAATCAAAATGCATCTCAGGAGATTCGTAAAGACGGTTGTGATACAGCTGCTTCCTCTGTTATTCAGTGTGAAAAATACCATGCATTTCGGGAGGTTTCTGTTTATCTTTTCAAAATAAACTACTACTACACTTTAGTACAAAGTGCACTTTGTAGAAAGTGAAGAAGAAAAAGAACAAACCAGGTCCTTAGAGACATCATGAGTGAAGGCTTGTCAGAAGTAAATTCTTATGTTAATTATATGTGTCAATAAATTATCTTCATTTAAAACTCTGCTTTGAGCCCATTTTTCTGATGCCTAGAGCTACAAAGATTTCAACTAATACAGTGCTTGAGTGTGAGCTCTTTGATATGGTAGGCTTGAAAGGTATATATAGCCATTAGCACTGACCTGAAAAACGCCAGGCCATGCTCTATTGTGGCTTCTGGGAAGAACCGATGGGTAGGGTGAAGTGAAATACAGCTGGAGAATAAATGGCCATTATGCCAGAGGCAACATGGTGTACCAGAAATTTGTATGTTCAAATTCTGTGTCTGTCATAAATAAAGGATGTTTTCCTAGCAAAGTTATTAGGCCTTTCAGAGTCTCAGCTCCCCGATCTGTACAACAGGGATAATTTGCTACAAGTGATACGTGAAGTAACATATAAACTTCTAAGTATGCAGGGTAAGTTGTTTTTGCTCATGAACTTTGAGATCTATCCAGACACAATGGACACAGCATAGTACTTCCCATTAACCTTAAAAGAGACTTGGTTCTTCTCTGAAGCCAGGTTGTTATACCCTTTCTATGCCAATAAAAGGAAGAAGCTTTATTACTTGTACCTTAGAGCACATGTAAGAGAGACCCTGGTACCCTTATTACTTTGTGCCTCAGAATAAGTTGTCCTAAATAAATAAAAGCCTTATTTCATATATTTTATTTATTGGGGATAGAGCATGTGTATGAGGAAACAATTACAAATGCTGGAAAGACAACTGAAGTCTAATTTTAAACACAGTATTTTAAAGAAAAAATCCTATTTAACTGCTCAGTCTGGTACATCAAAATCTTGATATTGTCTCTACCACTTTTTTACATTGACCAATTTGTCCAACCTTGTTCTGAAGGTCTAAATATAAGGTACGGAACACCTAAAGCAATGGTGATTACAAGCATTTAATGAACATTTCTTTCTAATTCTTTTATCTCCCTATACATTAGGTGGCTATTGCTGAGGAGTTCCAACAAATAAGACTTAGATTCTGATAATGTATACCTAAAAAAGGAGTTAAACGCATCCCATTGGAAAGCAAAGCTGGAAAATATTTTGTTTTTCCCACTGTGACCTCCACTGTAAAATCTTTAATGTGGGGGTGGGGGATGTAAGGGGAACATAATTCTGTCATAATAGAGTATAACAATTCTATGCTCATTTTAATTAACTTTGCAGTCCCATAGGAGCTATTCAACTCCTCAGAGTCATCCAAAAATCCTTTAATATTTTAGTTCTGTTTCACAGTAATATGGAGATTGGTTTGCTTACCCCATGGGATCTGAGACGTTATACACAAGAGATAAAATATACTATTAAAAATTAATCATTTTGAAACATAACACATTATTGGAAGCAGTGCTATTGTTCTGAAGATTTATTAACTGGTGGGTACATAGTCATTTATGTGCAGAGACACACTGGTTTCTTATATTTCATACTAAATATTTCTCATTGTTTTTAGAGTATGGCTAGAGCTGAATGCAGAAAAATTTAAAATCATGTGATAAAGCATGTTGTCCTGAAATCAGTGATCTCCCAAAGATGCATACATTATGAGAATTGATGAATAAATACACCAGTAGGAAGATTTGATAATCTAATAGTAAAGAAACAAGATTGAGATTTGGAGCCTTGAGGTTAGAGAGATCTGTATTTGAATCCTGGGTATGCAACTTGAAGTCAGACGCTCTTGGGCAAGCCACATACCTCCCCAGGCTTTGGGTTAGAGTGTGTTCTCCACCCTTCTCCTTCTGTGTCTAGAGTTCTCTCTTAGAAGAAGCTCCAGGGTCAGGGTCAGGACACTTTTTCTGTTAAGGGCTTCTGTATGGGAACCATAGAATCTCTATGGCAACTCTTCAATTCTCCTGTTGTAGTGCAAAAGCAGCCACAGACAATTGTAAACAAATAAGCATCACTGAGTTCCAATAAAGCCTTATTTAGGAGGACTAAATCTTGAATTTCATACTTTTTTGTGTCACAAAGATATATCTCTTTTGATTTAAAGAAACTGTTAAAAAATTTAAAAGTATTCTTAGCTCATGGGTCATAATAAGAGCAGGTGGCAGCAGATTTATCCCACAGGCCAGAGTTGGCTGATGTCTGCTTTAGAAGATTTTAGACTCTCCTGGTAAAAAGAAGTCTTGGTCATTGAGTTACCACATGGAGGAAAACTGGCCATGATAGAAACGTCTGCCTGGTTTTTCCATGAGAAATAAATCTGTATTCTATGAAGCCCAAAGTCATGGGTTTTATTTGTTAGAGATGCTAGGATTCCCCTAACTAATACACTACCCCAAAAGAATCTGTGAGGACAAAAAGGGGATAATGCATAAAGGCACTTAGCCTGGTGCCTAGCACATAGTAGAGATTATTTAAAGCAGAGTTCTTGGACATTTAGTGCAGGCTAAATTCACATGAGGGCAATGGACCAGATAACTCTAAGAAGCCATGCCAAGTTTGAGAAACTCATACCATGTTAACAGCAGATATCCACTAGAAGTTCTCTCTATCTTGAGTTAGGAATGTCTTAGAGACCAGACATTTTGGTGACCATTTAAAATAAACTGCTTTCAAGGGTAACCTCATGATTCTACAATTCTGGGATACAATGCAGCTACAGATCCGTCAAGCTCTCTCTATTACATAGCTTACTGTTCCATCCTTTCCTGCCAAGCTTACTTTCAAGATGTGATTAAGGAGCGGTCTATATATTGAAAGACTTTGCTTCTCTGTGTAGAGTAGAAAACCAAAGAAAAACAGTAGTATTTTTCAATACATACCATGACCTGATATAATATTCTATTTTAAAAGGACTTATGTGTAAACTATACATTACACATCTTATTACTATTTGCTTCACACACATTCTCACAGAGCTAACCGTTTACATCAAATGTTTAAAATCACAGGGTATTTGATACCTTGCTCTTATCTCTCTCCTGACAGGGGGATTTTAAGGTCTTCAATCTTGTTCTCAAATTAATTCAACGAGTTGCCTCTGTACAGTTTAATCTTGTTCTTAGAATTTATCATTTCCCTTAGATACAGAAATTAGTTATCTTCAAAATATATTTATAAAATGATAATCTGAAAATTGGTTGGTCAACTTTACCTATTATATCTACTTGGGCCTCTCTGCTGAGCGGATTTTAAAAACTCAATTTGTGTGAGTAAGTAACAAGTAAAAGCACTATAGCTAGAGTCAAAATATTTGACCTTTTGGTCTTCTTGTTACTGGCTGTGTGATTTAAGGATCGTTATGAACATACTTAAGCTTCAATTAAGTTATCTGTAATTTGGGGACAATAATACCTCTACCACAGGTATACAGCAATGATGAAATGAAATTATGCTTGTGAATGTTCTTTGTAAACTGTAAACCACTGTAATTATGTGAGGAACTATTTTGCAGTAAGGACATTAGTGGTTTATAAAGTTTTCCTTAAAAAAGCCATATACCAACAGATGTTTTGTTTTCCAAGAACTATCTAACTAAATATCTGTCTCTCTCTTCCTCTGTCTCTATCTCCAGTCTCTCTCTCTCTCTCACAGACACACATGCGTGCGCATGCACACACACACACACACATCACTATGATGTTGCTGCAATAGGAAAAACGTTTTGTCCACTGCTGCAAAAGCAACTTCTGACTATATTTCCTCTTTTTCTGTGGGTGGAATAAGAAGAAATCTGGATAGGATTGTTGAAAATGAGAACAGCTGATGCAACGTTGGCATGAATTCATTGAAGTTTTATCCCTTCTGTGCAAATCTGGAAATTTCGGTTTGCTAACAGACAAAATTTAGAGAGAAATAAAATAGCTTCCCCAATGGCTTCAGGAGTTATCAGTTTGAAACAATGTATCTGTGTTGAGATATGCAATAAGAAATGGATTGGCCATTAGTTCTAGAGCTCTTTTGAGAGTTAAATGTTGACAAAATGATTTTTTTCTCATATTTTCCCTATACCTCCATTATCTCCACAATTCCTTCAGGCACTAACTATCTATTGGACCTCCTATTGGTGTTTTCACTGAGAAAAGTAGCATTTGATGATTATGAAATTATTAAATCATGAAAACTTTACATTCTTGTTGGTAATAAACCACTTCCTGTAGTTGGGTTGAGTGTGAGACAAGATCGCCAAATTAAACCCAATGGAAGCTGGGCTATTACCTGTTTTTACCTCTAACACAAACACTCAAACACCTAACCAGGCAGCTAGGTGGCTTTCAAGGTAGTCTAGATTCTAAAGTTGCATGAATGGACGTGAAACCCTCATTTGCTCATGTCAAGCATGAGTCCTTTGTTTGTGAGGCCCAGTTCCAGCTATCTGAATCTCAGCTATGGCATTTGGGTCAGTTTCTTCAACAAAGGGCCTTCTAGAATCAGTTAGGGACTAGAGGCTCCAATGGTGTTTTGGCTGCAGTTGATTTTTAATGATTCAGAAAGTTAATATTGTTTCAGTTATCACTTGGCTTTAGCAGTTTTCTGCAGCTAATTAACGAAAGGTGACCAAACTGTGGCTGTCCTAGTCTCAAAGAAGCTACTACTTCATCCTGGTTGTTATTTTGAAAATTTGTGGATTTTTTTTTTTTCTGGATTTTCATAATAATCCGGTGGAGAAGCATTTAATGGATGGAGGCCAGGGATACCAGATGTTCTACCATAAATTATGCAATCAAGAATCAAAAAGAATTGTCCTCTATCTTGAATAACTGTTTTAATATCACCTGAACTACTCTGTCCATAATTATCTGAAATCAGAACTTAAGGCCCTCATGCATATAAGCAGAAAATATTTTTCACTGGCTTCAAAATACACGGAATCTTCTGAGGATGAAACTAGTCTATCAACTGAGGGAAGATTGTGTTTTGTTTGGGAACTTTACCAAGAGTTGTTTGTCATTACAGAAAATCAGTTGCCAATGGCAATGCAGCTTGTAGATTTTAAATCATTAATACAACACCCTGGAGTCAGTCTGCATTTGTTACAGCCACATTCATGATGATTCTACATTTAGGACACACATTTGACTACTTCTTTGTGCCTTTAGTGTAGTTATGTCCATTTATTTACATATTTAAGTGTATATGATTTTATTATACATTGATTTTTTTTTTGCCTTTGAGTACAGCTATGACATTATTTATTTGTTTTGAACTTATGCATATAGGGTAGAGTATATTATCTATGAATCTCATTTTGAGTTAGTGAAGGAACCTTAGAAGAAATTTATTATCAAAGGGAGATATTGGAACCAATAGATTGAGAATCACTGGGATTTGTTGTCATAGTTTTATAATTCTCACATTTCAGAAAGAACCAGTGGGACCCAAAAGATGTAACTAAGACTTGAATCCATGGATATATGCATCTTATAAACTTTCAAACCAACCAATATACTTTTTTTAATCATTGGTAAACACAGACTGGGTTTATGATGTATTTACAGCTCAGGCACCTCAAAGACACTGTATTTTTTCTCTCTGGCAACCAATTGCTCTTCTGCAATAAATTACTTAATAATAAACTCCTTCTCAGCTTCTTCAAGATGGAAAGGGCCATAGAGGTCATTTACAACAAACTCTCCCCAGGAGAAGACTGCCTTATGCAACTTCACCAACAAATACAAAATGCTGTGGCTTTAACGTGTTCAGGGATGAAAAACTTACTACCATACAAGCCAATTTGTCTTTGACGTTGAATAAACTTTTTTGGAAAAGCTAAACTAAACTCTCTCTACTTAAATTCTGTCCTCTAGTTTAAATTTAGTTCTCACTAGTAATACAGAACCAGATGTTTTTATTTCCCTGCATAACAGCCACCCACGAGTATGAAAGAGTGCTCACATAGTGAGGGAGGCAAGCCAGTGTTGCAGCCCAGTCAATGCATGAAAGTGTGAGCACTCTGTTGCTCATATTGAGAGCTCCACACTCTGAATCTCATTTGAGGCCACAGCCAAAGACAAGAACATTGTTCTCTTAACTCCAACATCAATTGCTCCAATAACTTCTCCCTTAACATTGTCATGGTTAACTTCACCTCCTCAAGGGTTAATGGAAATTTTTGGCAAAGATGTTTCTTAAGAGGGAGGAGCACTCAGGGAAAAGCATATTCACAGAGAAGTTGAACTTTCTGAGCCCTAACATTTTGTATATGAGTTTCTTGTGCTTTCTATAAAAGCTACAAAGTGTAAGCTCAACATTGTCTGCCTTAGATATCTTTGGAGCTCATGGACCTCACTATGGAAGGAAAAGAAAATGTTTCCTCTTTCTTTGGTCATCTTTCCTATTATCCAAGAATGCAAACATTATCTAATCCAATATTTTCTTTTCCCAAATTATCCAACTCATATCCTTCTCAGAACTGCTGAACTCGCTGGGTCTCCTGCCTGAAATGCTTTTCACTCACACCCATTCCTTTGCATGTTAGAAGACAGAGGTCTTCTCATTCAGGTGTCAGCTCCTTAGCAACACCTTCCTTAACAAGGCAGATTTCACCCAAAGCCAGTCCTTTTGCATTATATTAGCTATTTTACTTAGCTAGGTATGGTTGAAGTTTAATAATCTGTCTAAAATAATCTGTCTTACCTGTTTATTTCCTTTTCTTACTAACATGTACGTTTGATGGAATTCTGAATCCCATTGGCCTTTTCGCTTCCATATGTTCAGGACTTTAAACAATGCCTGGCACGTGGTGCATGCTCGATGAACATTTGCTAGGTAAATGGGTAAGTAGAGGGACAGAACAGAGCTCTTTGTGTAGCACTTTGAGGTGGCTTGTTGAGTTTTGAATCAGGGTCCAATTTTTTTTTTTCTAGCTATGCTGATTGTTTAATCTTTTCTCCAAGTTATATACACCTAGGGCCTGTCATGACATACTTCCAATCTCCCATGACTGGAAATGCTCTTTTTTCAAATTTTCATGCTTGAAATGTGACTTCTAGTATGGAACACAATTTGCCTTTATTTCAGAATATGGTTATGTGGATGCTGTGCTTCAGGCTTAGTGGTCCAAAGGTTTATGGAAAATGTGGAACTTTCTAGTTTTATCCTTAATGATTTTTAAGCTCTGAAAAAAAAAAAAAAAACTAGCTGAGTCTAGCCTTAGGCTTTCTTATGATTTTTATTTGGATTCGATTTCAATCATTTTGGTGTATTTGGATTTCTGGACTCTGTCTCCCTGGGGATTATTAGTTAGAGTTCATTTAAGTAAAATAATATCATTTACAAGTAAGATAGGTTATGCTGCTGGTTTTTCAAATTTGAGTACATGTTAAGTTGCGAAATGTGATCACTGCTCAATTCACACCCCACTAGACAAATCCTAGCAGAAAGTGAAAGGATAAAGTAGAGGTCTACCAAAAACATCCATGATTATTTAATGCAATTGTAAACAATACTACTTTGTTATAAAATTAATAATTCCAGACAAATGCCAGTACAATAGGTATAAAATAGGATGGCATTGGGAAAATTGGGGTGTATGATCACCCTACATACATGTGCAGCAACAGAGAAATGACAACCTCTCCTGTCCCTGTCTGTCAATCACAGCAAAGATGGAAGTTGAAGCGTCATCCTCCACACTCAATCATGTGATAATTTTCTCCTTTATCATTCTGTTTGGACACTCTTTTAAAAATACGTTATTTGACCAATAAATCAAAAGTTAGGGAGAATAAGTACAAATTCACAATATAACAAACTCCCAATGACCTTTAATGAATCAGCAAATATACAGCATGCATGTCACTGGTTCCTGCTCCTACAGGTGTGACAGACATCCCTAATTGATTCCTAGTAGATCTTAGGATTTCCAAGGCTTCATCTGACAATTCTTTCTTTTATACATACTACTTACTTTTGCAATATATTTCTAAAAATGTTGCATAGATCGCTTTTATGAAACCAAGTCACACTTTAATTGCACAAACACTTCACTCTTTAAATGAATCCCACTGTGAATACATTTGTACATATTCACCTATTAATTTTATTACTACATAACTATATCTTAAAATGAATCTACTCTTCTATGACATATTTATAAATCATATGCCTCATTACTAATCACCCAAATAGAGAGGAGATCAAGAACTTCCTAAAATGACCAGAAAATCAATATATGCTCCTACTAATGCCTCGGTATGTGACTTCATCATTACAAAACTCAAGCTGTGGCTAATATGTTTCTTGCCTGTGAATAAGTCAATATAATATTTCTGCAGGAATTTCTTTTCATGGGGCCTTCAACTCATCAAAATGACATTTGTTGAGGTTCATAGATGTTAGTATTTGTATTTATTCCTTTAATGAGTGTTTATTTTGTTAGATCTGACCATTTAATGAGTTAGTATAACTTGGTGAGCGCTTATGAACAAAATTTTGGATTGATAACAGGTGTCTGTACTAATATCCCCTGATTTGTTGAGTGTGGATTTAGAAACTAATTGATATGCTTCCGTTTAAGCTTATATGTAATTAGATTGACACTAGAAATTGCCATCTATGTCCTGTGTCTCAAAATTTGTTTATTATAGCTCAAATTGCTTACAATTTGAGAATACTTAGGATTAGGAATTTATTCAGCATTACTTTTCATGACAAGGATCTGTATAATCCTAAAGATGGATTTGTTAAATTTCACAAATAAAAAATCTTTTTTGTATCTGTCTCCTCTCACTACGATCAACCATTTTTGTAAGTTTGACATTTGCTTTTAACTTTAATGACCTAAAAAAAATGCTCTCCTTTTTAGTTTGTCCTTTCCCTAGCACACGTTTAAGCACATTTGAAGATATTTCATTTGAAGAATGAGGCAGGTCTTTCCTAAAGTCATGTCTGTATGCTGGAAGAAGCACGTTTTATTGGTCACCTACTGTGTTCCAAGCAGCGCGCTATAAGTTTTTGTTTGACTTTATTACAATTAATATTTATAACCCTATAAATCAGATTCTATTACTGTTCTTATTTTAGAGAAGCAGAAATTAAATATGTTAGCAATATGCTCAACGTTTTATGGCACAGCTTATTAATGGCAAAATCATCCAGGTAGTATCTTTCATTGATCCTTACTGTATTAATCAGATTACAATATGATTACCATCTTTATAAGTATAAAATGCTAAGTGGAATGTGTGAATATAATGTAGATGAGCTTTGTCTTTCAGCTAGAACAGTGTCAGCAAAGATATAATAATGTTAGCTTTTATTGGACTGTATCTTGGCTAATATTGGCCCGCTATTTCAGAAGGGAGCGTAAGATAATCAGTCTTGTGATCACCAATGAGGTGGAAACTTTTTTGCTTAATTGTACCTTCAAGTGTAGATAATAACTCCATCTTAATGAGTCAAGAAATTAAGATTTAAAGGATTTAAGCCTCATTCCTGAAGCTATTTCGCTGAGGAGTAGAATGGTGGTGATGGTGAAGGAGAGTGGGGATTTGAATGAAAATCTATTTGATGATAAATATCATGTTTTTCTCAACTCAATCAACTAAAGTCTAGTTGATGATGTAAAGATGCAAGGTTTATCAATAATCAATATCTTGTCCCAGGTAAGTTTATCATACCCTTCTGGAAGCACTAATCTCATCAGGAATTAGACAAACAACTAGAAATAAAGTTGGGAGTTAGGGTTGTAGTTGAAGTGCTTCATGAGAAGACCTGAGGAATAGGAAGGGGCATGGGGCATTTTGAAATTGATGGCAGGAAGGGAAAGTCAAATAAGGTGCTAAAAATGGGAGAGAAAATTTATTGACATAATTCTTTCTTTCTCTCTTTTCTTTCTTTCTTTCTTTCTTTCTTTCTTTCTTTCTTTCTTTCTTTCTTT
>NC_045435.1:54944655-54970394 GCF_002776525.5 Piliocolobus tephrosceles | reverse complement strand
CTTTCTTTCCTTCTTTTCTTTTTTCTTTCCTCCTCATTTCCTTCCCCTTCCTTCCTTCCTTTCTTCCCTTCCTTCCTTCTTTCCTCCCTCCCACCTTCCCTTCCTCTCCCTCCTTTCTTCCCTTCCTTCTTTTCTCTTCCTCCCTCTCTTCCTTCCTCCTTCCCTCCTTCTTTCCTTTTCCTTCCTTCCTTCCTCCCTCCCTCCTTCCTCCCTCCCTCCTTCCTCCCTCCCTCCCTCTTCCTTTCTTTCTTCCTTTCTTCCTTCCTTCCTTTCTTTCTTTCTTTCCTTTCTTTTTTCCTTCCTTCCTTCCTCCCTTCATTTCTTCCTTCCTTCCCCCCTCCCTCACTCTTTTTTTTAATTTCTTTTTGGTAAGAACTCAAAAGAAAATAGAAGGGGAGGAAAAGGAAAAACAAAAGTAAAGGAAATATGGCCGAGCATGGTGGCTCACACCTGTAATGCCAACACTTTGGGAGGCTGAGGTGGGCAGATCACTTGAGGCCAGGAGTTGGAGACCAGCCTGGCCAACATGGCGAAACCCTGTCTGCACTAAAAAAAATACAAAAATTATCCAGGCATGGTGGCGCACACCTATAATCCCAGATACTTAGGAGGCTGAGGCAGGAAAATTGCTTGAACCTGGGAGGCAGAGGTGGCAATGAGCAGAGATCATGCCATTACAATCTAGCCCGGGTAACAGAGCAGACTGTTTCAAAAAACAAATAAATAAAAAGTTATGAAAATATAATTCAACCACCAAGCATAAGGTCCTAATATGTTTTCAACCTACCTACTTTTCTTGCTTTCTTTATATCTTTGGTATGAGTTAGTTTTTGCTGCATAACAATATAACCCAACATGTAGTGTCTTAAAACAACATTCATTATTTCTTGCAATTCTGTGGGTTATCTGAATACTTCTTCTGGTCTGTGATGGCTTAACTGGGAATGGATGTTTTGAGGTGTGCACATTCACATGTTTCAGGCCTCATATGGAACATCTGTGCCTCTTTCCACTTGTTCTTTTATCTTTAAGAAGACTATCCCACACTTATTCACATGCCAGTTATATTCCAAGAGAACAAAGACAATAAATTAAAGGCGTTTTGAGGCTTAGATTTAGACCTCAGATAGAGTCTCTTCTGATTCATTCTGTTATTCAAAGAGAGTCTCAAAGCCACCCATATTGAATGCATGATAGGCAAATAATATTAACTTCTTGATGGGAGGAAGTGCAACGAATCCATGGCCATTTTCAACATACCATATCTTTGTATGGAGAAGTGAAGTTCCCTGGTCTATGATTAGTGGTTACCAATGGCAAATGTCTTCTTGAATGCATGGCTAATCTGTATCACTTATCACTTCCAATAACTCTGTCACTAAAGAACGCCAGAAAGCAGTTTCTTGTGTAGAGCCTGGAACAGTTTTCTACAAAAGGAATAATATTTGTTACGTTGTATTCTTAGAAATAGCCACATTAAAGTTGGAAGTTCAAAGACAGTTTTCACATTTTAACCAAGTTTTTAAAAAGTGTTTGACATTGAGGAAATGTTTGTATTTCTGTCACAATATTTTTTTAATTATAGAACTGGGTCATGGATTCTACATCAAATTGACATGGGATTTTGAAAAAGGAATGCTGAAAAGTTCAAGGAATGTTTTAAAATTTTCCAGAAGTTCACAACACTTAACAGTGAGAATTGAAAAGAAGCACAAGTTTGCTTTCCCAGATCATTGGAAATCCAAGAGCAAACGTTATGAGACCCCAGTTCCCAGAAACTGCTAGCTGTCATTACAAACTTGGTTGTTACTTTTTCATATATTCTGATTTTTATGGCATGAGCCATCACTTACCCTGACTCCCACAAGTTTGATTCCCAAAAATGTCCCCCCAAGAGTATCTTATAATTTTCAACGCGATTATCTCAAAGGATGCTTATGTGTGTGGCCAAACAGGAGTCTGCTCTGTGTTTTGACTCAAGCTCCACTCCATGTTTCAAGTTGCCAAGGCTTTTAGAGAGAACACATCACTTCTACCGGCCACCACGATAATCTCTGCTAAGGGCGTCATGTCCAGATGGTGCCCAAACTCCCACGTCCATGGACATCAGAAGAGTAATGGATTTTATTCAGAGATGGAGAGATTGACTTCTACACCAACTGTGTAATATACTTTGCTATCTGGGTGTCAGAACAATTCTGCCTATAAAATCCAATGTCTTTCTTAATCGATTCTTTTAATTTCTTCATCTCTCTGCCCTTCTTCCTGCATCTTTGTAGCTTAAGGGTTCAGGGACCCGTTCACACAACAAATGATTGAATTGAGTGCCTTCTCTAGCAGGCAGGCATGTAGGCACTCTCCTAGGTGCTACAGATAGCAGTGAACAGGAGAGGCCAAATAAGCAGGGTCCTGCCCTTTTGGATATTAAACTTACCCATCTATTTGCCTCTCTTCCCCTCTCTGTCCTAAGCCTGACTAAAACTTTCCTCTCCTTCTCTAGTTACCAAAGAAAATCTCCTAAGGAAAGGAATAGATATAAAAAGATCCTGAGTAGTGCAATGGGTGGATGATTGGCACGATTGCAGTAGCAGTCTCTAGTTACACCTGCCAAAAATGTCCTGTTACATTTACAGGACCACATTCCAACAGATTTAGACAGGCTGTATTTCAGTCATGTCAAAGACACTGAAAATAAGAAAAATTCAGTTTGTTTTGCCTAAAATATTACAAGTACTTAGTTTAAATGTCTCACCTCTCACTTAATGTGGATGAATGTGTGGGGCATTAAGTGACTACAGGTTTGGTCACTTGATTGAGTTAAAACAGGGAACTTGAAATACCAAACAAATTACTGAATTGTATTTTTCACTTCCCATTTGGGCATTACAGTCTTATTTTACGACTCAGGGATTGAGCCTAACGTAACTTCAACATTCAACACAACCTACCTGTGTTATGCCTCAGAGAAAATTGTATTCATTGAGTTATGTAGTATTTAGAGAACAAATTACTAGTTTGTGTGAATTTATATGAAGTCTTCTCAACAAAGCAGTACTCACACATATTTTAGGTAAGAAACAAAGACTATACTTTCAGGGATCATTTCTATAGTTCGTTAAGGTAAGAAACATGAGGAGGTGGCACATATGACTTGGAATGAAAGAGAAAATGGGGTGTTGTCCAAGATACCTCTTCTGAGATGGGAAATGGAAGATAAGTTCTTTTCTTCTGTGTAGACATATACAACTGGCTTCTCAACAGGAAGGGTAAAAATCTCCATTTTTATTATTGTTAGTTACCATTTATTGTGTGCTTCCCAAGCATCAGAATTTAATGTCTGAAAGTACGTTACATAGATCACATTCAATTCTAACAGTGAATGAAGACATAGATATAAATATTCTGTTTACTGTATGAGGAAACCAAGGCACAGAGAGGTTAAGTGAGTTGAAAAAAATTGTGCAGTTTCCAAGTTTTAGATCATTAATTCAAAAACAAAACACTTAGATTTCTAAGCTGCTGCATTTGACTAGTAGCCAACATTGCATTCTCAAATATGTATTTAGAGAACTGAGCATAGCAACTTTTGCATCATAAAGGCTGATTGGGTCTTCACCTCTGCCTCTTGAACTCTAGTTCCCTCGTCTGCAAAATAAGAGCAGTAATGCCTGTTTTGAAAATAAAAATGAAACCATGTATGAGGAAGAACAAATTCGTTTTCCAGTACCAGTCACAGGTCCTGAAAAATAGCATATGATCAACAGATATTGTCTGTCTTGAACATTATATAGAGGAACTATTTCACACCATCATTAGCTAAGTTTCTAAGGAGTATTGGATTAAAATTAGAGACGTGACCTGAGCTTTGACATTTACATCTATGCCAGATCTGAAGTGTATGTTTTAAAAACCTGACATCAAGATTGGCAAGGAGGCAAAAATAAGCTACCACATCAAACTCAAAGGAAAATTTGAGGAGGGCCACTTCATATAAAGAAGAAAAGTGACTTAATGATTAGTATGCATAAATAATATTTTATCTGCCCTTTAAAGAAGGATCTGTGTGTATGTGCATGTGTTTTGTTTACAGAAGAAATATTAACATATCTTTCAAATGCTTTGCCTTTCTCCTTCTCCCTCCCTTACTCTTTCTTTCTTCTTTCTTTCTTTCTTTTCTTTTCTTTTCCTTTCCTTTTCTTTTCTTTTCTTTTCTTTTCTTTTCTTTTCTTTTCTTTTCTTTTCTTTTCTTTTCTTTCTTTCTTTCTTTCTTTCTTTCTTTCTTTCTTTCTTTCTTTCTTTCTTTCTTTCTTTCTTTCTTCCTTCCTTCCTTCCTTCCTTCCTTTCTTCTTTCTCCTTCCTTCCTTCCTTCCTTCCTTCCTTCCTTCCTTCCTTCCCTCCCTCCCTCCTTCCTTCATTCTGACAGAGTCTCATTCTGTCACCCAGGCTAGATTGCAGTGGTCTTGACTTACAGCAACCCACCTTGACTTACACCTCCCAACCTCAAGCAATCCTCCCATCTCAGCCTACCGGGTAGCTGGGATTACAGGCACCTGCCACCACGCCTGGATAATTTTTTGTACGTTTTTGTAGAGACGGGGTTCGTCATGTTACCCAGGCTGGTCTCAAACTTCTGAGCTCAAGAAATCTGCCCACATTGGCTTCCCCAAGTGCTAGGATTAGAGACATGAGCCACAACACCCAGCCTCAAAGGCTTTTCTGTTTATGCTCGTCTACTTGTGCCCCCACCATAGCATAATACTAATATATCCAGCCAGTTTCATATTTTAGGTCAAGTGCAATCTCTTTTATGTAAAAGTTATTATTACTTGGTTTTGTTCAAACTACTGGGTAAATCTGATCTTTGTAACATAAATAGTTTGAATCACTATTACTATTATCAGGGTTAGTTCTCTCATAACAAATATTTGTTTTATAAATTGGAATACAGTACACTTAATTTGATTCATAATTGTGTCCTGTGAGGATTGATAGAAGGTACCAATGACATTTTACCTGTAACAAGGAAGTCTTGGGGGACACAATGGTTTTGTGCAGATACTTGAAACATTGTCATGCTACAAAGGGAATTCAGTTTTGTGTGGCCCCAAGGAGTAAAACTAGGATAGCAGATGAAAGCCACAGGATGACAGATTTTAGTTGAATATAAGGAAGAGTTTTCTAATAGTCTCAGCTGTCCAAAGATGCCTCAGGAAGCAGTACATTAGCAATCTCCAATCTCTGGATCTGTTCAAGCAGAAGGGACTCTAGCAGCGAAAGGAAGGTTGGCACTTCAGTATTTTGGGACTTCTGAGAAATACTTGCCAAAACCAAGTGCTGATGAAAATCTTCTGCACACTGCTCACAGTAGAAACACTTCATTACGGATCTTGAACACACCGAGACAGTAAAATTTGCTGCCCCTTTGCATGTTTCAGTTCCTATGAAATCACGGTAACTAACCCCAAGAAATTTCTGATGGCTGGACTTGGCTAGTAAATCTTTTGTCCTAGAATATAATCCCTTTACCAGCCAAACTTTTTCAGCTTCTTTTGATGGTCCTTCCCAATTTATCTAATCTTTAAATAAAGTCAGGGATAAATTCTGACAAACATGTTGTTAGGTGGTTTTGTTGTGAAAACATCATAGTTTGTACTTACAGAAACCTAGATGGCATAGCCTACTATACATCTAGGCTTTTTGCAATACCCTATGGCTCCTAAGCTACATACCTGTAAGCATGTAACTGTATTGGATACTGTAGGTAATTGTAACAAAATGGTGAGTGTTTATGTATCTAAACATAGAAAAGGTATAGTAAAATTACAGTATTCTAATCTTATGGGACCACCATCACATATACAGTTCATCATTGACTGAAATGCATTTATACAGTGCCTAACTGTATTATCGTTCTTTAAAACTTCCTCCTTTCTCCACTCTACCTTATTACCCTTGGTGAACTCATGACTTAAAATACTACCTATGCTTTGAAGACTTGGAAGTTTACACCTTCTTAATTAAAACGTATATATCCAACTGTGTGATTAACATCAGTATTTGGACATTTTAGAGGCATTTCAAATATCACACATAAGAAATCTAATTTCTAGCTGCCTTCTAGTGATATTGTTTCTCTTCCAGTTGTGGCCATCTGACAAAATGATACCATTCAGGTGCCAGTGTAAGAAACATGAGAGTTCCTCCTGGCATTTTACTCTCACTTGTCCTCCTCACATAGGCCATACCTCCAGGACCTATCTCAAAAGCTCCCCCTTCTTTCCATTGCTGTTTCTAACATTTTCAGCTAGAGCACCATTACTCCTGGGCTGGACCACTGTAATAGCATCTGACCTGGTTTCCCTGATTCTACCTTATACCCACCAATTCATTTTTCACAGTTCGAATGAGTATTTTTTTTCCTGTGTCTTTGTGCCTTATGAAAACAACCACATAAAATGTTGATTTTTGAAATAATTATGGAACCACAAATTGTTGCAAAAATATTTCAGGAAGTAGTAATTCAAAGTAATATTTTCAAAGTGCACATCTAATTACGTTACTATCTTCCTTAAACACCTTTAGCTATTTCCTAATTTTCTTAGGAAAGTAAACATTGGCATGAAAGCCCATAATTCCCAGCATGATGTCTGCTTTTATATTTCTTCAGTTTCCTTTTGGTCCTCCCTCACTAATGGTGCTTCATTTTTCCTGACTTTTTCTGTTTCTTGCCTATCAAGAGCTTCTTCTAACCTAATATCTTCTTTACATGTTTTCTTTTTCTCTCACTTCAGTGCTCAATGTGAATGTCACATATTCAACTCATCATTCACTAATCCCACAATCTAAATTAGGTTCCTCTATTATACCTTCATGTTTATGTCTCATTTTTCTAGATAGCATTTATTGACGTTATCTGCATAATTACTTACTTAACATCTGTCTCCCTAACTGTACTATAAGCAACCTTACTCATTCTTCTAAGATTACAACTCCGCAAATACTAGGTTCTTTACAGATCTTCAAGCAATGAATTCTAGAGTGCTCACCGAAGAGAGTTCTGATTGGTGCTTAGAATTTATGAGCAGTTGAGAGCTCTCTAAGGAGCACCAAGTTAGACTTTGATTCAAATATTAATTCTATTAATTACTTGATGTATATCCTTAATCAAGTTACTTAAACATACTGAGTTCCATACTAATCATCCATAATAACATTACCATTTATGGATTCTTACAAAGATTAAATGAATAGAGATATGAAAGTGCTTATTATAGTACCATGGATTACCTTGTCAAATCTGGGAAATAGTGGTTTCTAAACTTTGCATGTTAGGAAAATACACAAACTCAACAACAGAACATAGAAATTTCACCAAAATACAATAATGTTTTGTTTAACTCTTCAAATGATATCATCCAGATTTGTACAAGCTCTGTACAAGCAGAAAGAGATGACCAAATCAGAGCTGTAAAACGTTTGGCTGAGAGTTGAAGGCATAATCCAAGATGTACACAGTCACTTGTGTACAAGTGATTTTTTGTCAGACTTTTTCTATTGTTCATTTTCTTTCAGTTTTTTAAAGTTGGTTTTAATATACAAAACACAGTTTTGGGCCTTTTTTTCCTCTTGCCTTCATCTGACTCTGACACACATGATAAACCACCATAAATTCTCTAGGGATAAGATTATTTTCTATATTTTTAACCTAAACTAGATTGTGTCCCTTGAAAAAGAACCTTGGAAATAAAAACTTACGCAGACCCAATGTTAATTAAGCCTTGGAATACAGAGAACATAACAAAATATCCTAAGAACCAATGAATATGGCTATGTCAACATACTGAAGTCAATTTGTATAATTGTCAATGAATTAATGTATCAGAGACATCTTTCAAAATGGCTATGATGATGTAAATCAAAGCAAACTGTCAGATAAATGATTTCTGAAATTTCTTCCCTCCATAAAAGCAAAGAGAACACTGGCAAAACTTGTTAGAATCAACTTTTTCATAACTCTGGAAATAAATCATAGACTTATAGCAATCCAAGAAGTGTTGTTTCAAGAAAAAATGATTTTCTTGACTTTAAACAGAAGGCTTTGTGACATTCTAACTTGCCCTATCCTCATCTTTTCTCCCCAGCTCTATAGTTGCCTTGTAAACTAACAGCCCATCATCATAGTGAAAGCCAGTATCCTGGAAACCACTGGAGGGGGCAGAACTATATTGGAGCTACTTCAATACCCAATCCACAGAGAGTTGTCATAATGTGACCTGAGAGTTCCCTGGAAGGCCCAATTCACAACACCACCTTTATTTGACCTAGCTTGGAACTTGACCAGTGCAAAAAGCCCTTTCCCCAGAAGCATTTATCAAAAAAGCAAGCAGGGGCAATTGTTTAACCTTATAAATACCAGAGATGGTTGGTAACAATGGAGACAACAACAGACTAACCAAAAAGCTGAAAGGGAAAGATGGGAAATAAGAGATCTATAGGGGACTTTGAATAACTCTGATATATTTTTGTGAATCTAGAAGGCTATGTGCATATGAAGGCCTTTGCACATTCCTATGGCTGTGTGCATCTTGAAGATCTGATAAGGCTGTAAGTTCTCACCTCTGGCCAACCACAAGGCTCTGTAAAAGCAGAAAGTGATGACCAAATCAGAGCCATAAAACATTTGGCCGAGAGTTGAAGGCATAATCCAAGATGTACACAGTCACTTGGTAAAGATGAGGACACTTACAGTTGATAGAAGTCATTAGACGCAACAAAAAATACAGGCTTTACAAAATTAGTTCAGAAAAGCTACCAACCAAAAATACAATAATCACAACAGACAGCAACAACAATAAATCCTGGGGAGGAGAAAAAGTCTGATGCCTACATTTATAACTTTATATTATTTTAAATTATCAGGTTTAAAACTTATAAAACATGTAAACAAACAAGAAAATAAGGCCCATATTCAGGGAAAAGGGAGTCAGTTGAACCTGTACCAGAGGAAGCCCAAAGTTTTTACTTCCCAGACAAAGAATGGTAAATTAATTATTTTCAAAAGGTTTACAAAGAATAAGGAAAAAGATAAGAATGATGTCTTACTAAAAGCTATACAAATAAAGAGATAGAAGCCATTAATAGCTTTTTCATAGCTATTAAAGTTGTTCTTAAAAGCACCAAATAGAAATTCTAGAGATGAGAAGTACAGTAACTGAAATAAAAATTCATAGCAGATTTGAAGAGGCAGGCGAATCAATGAACTTGAATGTATAAGATTATCTAGCATAAGAAACAGAAAGAAAAACATTTTAATAAAATGAATGGTCTTGGAGACTTATGAAAGACCAAGTGTACCAATATATGCATAAAACGAGATTCAGAGAGAAGGAGAGAGAGAAAGAAGCAGAAAGACTGAGGAAATAATGGCAGAAAACTCCACAGCTCAAAGTTTATCACCAACATTAATATGTACATCAAAGAAGCTCAATGAATTCCAAATAATATAAACTGAAAGAAATTCATACCAAGACATACAATCAAACTGTTGAAAGCCAGGATGGGGGTTGTGGGGAGTAGAAACAACAACACTCAGCCAAGAATTCTATATCCATCATAAATAGCAGAAGAATCAAGACATTTCCAAATACACAAAAACTAAGCAAATTTATCACTAGCTGACTTGCTCTATATGAAATACTAGGGGAGTCTTTCAGGATGAAATGAAAGGACACTAGGCAATAATTTGAATCCACATGAAGAAATAAAAAGCACCGGTAAGGATAACTACATACTTAAATATAAATAGACAACATAAACATATTTTTGTAAATACTTTTATCTTGTATCTGTTTAAAGTCAGTTGCATAAACAATAATTATAAATTTGTGTTGATGAACTTACAAGGAATAGAAATTCAAGCCACCCAGATTGGAAAGGAAAAAGTAAACCTACCTCTATTTGCAGATGACATGACCCTGTATATAGAAAATCATAAGGAATTAACTAAAAAACTATGAGAGTTAATAAGTTCAGCAAGGTTGCATGATAAAACAGTGAATATACAAAAATAATTTATATTCCTATACACTATTGTGAAAATAAAGTTAATAAAATGATTAAATTTGTATCATGTAAAAAAGAATAATATATTCAATAATAAATTTAACAAAATAAATGTAAGACTTGTACATTATAAACCATATCACTAAAAAACTAAAGAGGAGCTAAATAAATGAAAGATATTCCATGTTTATAAGTTAGAAGACTTAATATTGTTAAGATGGCTATACTTCCCAACTTTAAGGATTCAATGCCATTTCTGGCAAAATCACAATTACCTTTTTACAGAAATTGACAGGGTAATTTTAAAATCACATGGAAATACAAAGAGCACAGAAAAGCCTAAACAATTTAGGAAAAAACAAATTTGGATGATTCACTCTTCCTGATTTTTAAAATTTACTGCAAAGCTGCACAGTAGTCAAGACAGTGTGGTACTGGCATAGAAGAGACATTGATTGACTGTAATAATAACTACAGAAACAAATTCACACATTATGGCCAATTGATTTTCCAAAAGGTTTCCAAGACAATTCAATAGTGAAAGAATAATTTTTAAAATCAAATTGTGCTAGAACAAATAGATACCTACATGGAAAAGCCTGAAGGTTGAACTCTACCTCACACCATACACAAAGATTGACTCAAAACGGACCATAAACTTAACTATTAGAGCTAAAAGTATAAACACTTAGAAGAAAACAGAAATGTAAATCTTCATGACTTTGGCTTAGGCAATAATTTCTTAGATATGGCACCAAAATGCAAGCAATAAAATAAAAAATAGATTGAATTTCATCAAAATTGGGAACTTCTGTGCTTTGTAGGACACTATATATAAGTTAAAAAGACAACCCAAAGCATGGGAGAAACTATTTGCAAATATACTTGACCTTTGAACAATGCAGGATTAGGGATGCTGACTTACTGTACAGTCAAAAATCCACATGTAACTTTTGGCTCCCTCAAAACTTAACTATTAATAGCCTACTGTTGGCCAAAAGCCTCACTAATTATACAGTTAATTAGTGTATATTTTGTATGTTATATGTATTATATACTATATTCTTACAATAAAGTAGCTAGAGAACAGAAAATGCTATTAAGAAAATCATAAGGAAGAGAAAATATATTTGCTATTCATCAACTGTAAGTGGATTATCATAAAGGTCTTCATCCTTGCTGTCATCTTCAATTTGAGCAGCCTGAGGAGGAGGAGGAAGAGGAGGAAGCTGTCTCAGGGGAGGCAGAGGTGGTAGAAAATCTTTGTATAAGTGGATCCATGCAGTTCCAACTCCAGTTGTTTAAGGATCAACTGTAATATATCTGGTAAGGATCTAGTATCTAAATGTATAGAGAACTCTTACAATTTAGCAACTAAAAGACAAATAACATCATTAAAAACTGGGCAAGTATTTGAATAAACACTTCTTCACAGAAAGTACAAATAGCCAATAGCCATATAAAGGAATTCTTAATGTTATTAGTAATTAGGAACATGTAAATAATGTAAATCAAAACACTGGGACACCTTTCAGTCCATTAGGATGGATACAATATGAAAGATATATAATAATATGTGGTAGAGAAATCAGAACCTTCACATAATCCTGGTGCAAATGTGAAATGGTACAGCTGATAAAAAAGTTTGCAGTTTTTCAATAAAGCTAAAACATAAAGTTTTTATATGACACAGTATTCCAATCCTATTTATATACCACAGAGAGACCCAAATACATGTCTACACAAATATTTGTACACAAATGTTTGTAGTAGCATTATTCATAATAGCCAAAAAATGAAAACAACCCAAATGTCCATCAACTGATGTATGAGGAAAGAAATGTGGTGTATACATACGATAGAATATTATTCAGCCATAAAAATGAAGTACTGATTAATGTTACAGCATGGATGAACCTTCAATTCATTTTGTTAAGAGAAAGAAGCCAGGCACAAAACGTTACATATTATATGATTTGGTTTATATGAAATGTCCAGATTAAGGAAACCTATAGAGACACAAAGTAGATTAGTGTTTGTCAGAGGCTGAGAGATGGTCTAGGGAGTGACTGCTAATGGGTGGGGAGTTTTCTTTGTGGGTAATAAAAATATTCAGCAACATGTTGTCACTTTCAAAAGAGAATATGTGAGAGGACTATTGGTGAATAGCTTGTGCATACCCAAATCAGAATTTGGCAAGGGCCCTTAGCTAATATCTAACTCTGAAAGGATTATGGCAGCTTACCTTGTTTTATCTTTTGCTTGGAAGCTACACACCAGGTAGATGATTCCCTTAAAGCCTATCCCAAGCCACTATGTATGGACTGCCTGACTCACCAGTTCCCTTTCATTTTGAGCTCTTTAATTTTTTCCTAGGAATTGGAAACTTGGAATTTGTTTGATAGTTTGGCTGTTTCCTTGCTTAGTGAAATCTTGTACAGTGTGTTCTGGATACTCTTTGAAGAGTAAGAAAATGGAAAAATAAATCATCCAATAAGTTTTGCATCTCCGGGGGAGACAAACGATTTAGCAAATATAACCAATGACTAAATTTCCTAAAACAAAATATGACATATATATCAGTCAGAATGTTTTAGGCTGCAAGTAACAAAACACCTTGGCTCAAAGCAATCTTGCAATATCAAGTTATTATTTCCAAACAACAAAAATTTAAGAGGTAAGGCAGGTTCGAAAGATGACACCAATGGTGGTAAAATGATATTAAGGACACAGGTTGTTCTGCTGTCTTCAGCTCAGATTTTATCCTAAGGTTGGATCCTCTCATGGTTGCAAAACATCTTCCAATAGCATTTTTTCATTCATTCTAAGTCAATTTAAGTTGAATATCTGCCCCTTTCCCACCCAGATCAATAATAATTGCCAGAAAAACTCATGTGGTAATTAATTTAGACTAATGTGGCTTTTCTCCTAGGGCCGAGGTCACCTTATCCTAATCATGTTTTGTGTGTTTATGTGTGTGTGTGTGTTTATTTCTTTTTTTGTTGTTTTGTTTTTTAATCTAAAGAAGCAGAGGAAAGATTTGGATAGGTGAGCAAAAGTCCTTGCCACATATAATTTGATTCTTTATCTGAAAACAGGGCCAAAGATTTAAAATATTGGCTAGTTGGGTTATGAGGTCTTTACATGTATTTGTAAGGAATAAAATTATTTTATTTAAGCTTAACCAAATTTTAGCTTAATATCAAATTTCAAGACCAGGCAGAAACAGATTGAACCCATCCATGGGGACATTTCAGTGTATAGCTTGAGAGAAAGTATGACATGATCATCTGGCTGGTTTTGAAATCTTAGAGACTTGGGTAAAAACACATTTGCACCCCTTATTATCTGCGCATCTGTGGGCCAAGTGCTTCAAACCTCAGTGTTAACATCAATAAAAAGGGGAAAGCTGTGCCCAGTTTGTTAGCTTGATATTTGACAATTGTCAAGTTGATGACACATAAAAAGTTCTACTGTTTTCCACATCTAAGACTGACCTCAAATCATTCAGTGCAGGGATGTCTCCGGAATCCTGAGTTACGTGTTTGACAGGTAGCTGAGCCTCCTGGGCTTTGTGTAACTAACTTCATGGGAAGCTCACATGTTAACTTATTAGAGTAGTGCTTTCAACTGACTTCTTGAAAGCTCTTCCCAATATCCCCCAACAAAAGTCCACCACCGGAATGGGGTTTTCTTTGTATCACAAAGGCATTAAAGTGCGGACTACATCACAAATCTCCAGCATTTGCTACAGTAATATCAGGGGAGAGTGCAGTGAAAGCCAGACTCCAGGGGAGAGGTGGACGTCATATGGGCATACCTGGCAAGCCTTGCACCTCAGATGTCAGTGGGAAGCAAAATGTGACCAGGTTTTGAATTATGGAACACATACATAAAAGGAAATAATTTGCAACGTGGATCCAGGGATCCAAACTCTTTACTTCATCCCTTGATTCGTCGTTCAATTTAAAATAACAAAGAAGAATATGCTCTGTGTTATGTATCATAGAGAAAAATTTTTATGTCTTGCAAACTGTGTTAATTTCCCCCATTATTTTGTGTTTTTTTTCTTAAAAAAACAATTGGTTTGGGATATCTGTAGTGATATGAATGAAGTATTATTGTTTTGAAAAAATCTGTACTCTCAAATCAGTTTCTGAGACAAAAAACACACCCACACACAAAAGTTGGCTTTATGTGGTGGCTTATCTGTTCTTTATTTATTTTGCAAACAGCCTTTTGAATTTAGTTCCAATAAAACTAGGTATTAGTAATTTCTTAAAACTGGTTTAAGCTTCAGCCAAAGCAGCAATTTAAAATTCTCTCTAATCCAAATCCACATCAAAGTTATTTTGTGGAAGTGGTTTGCGTTTACTGTGACACATTGAAAGTGTTCAGCCAGAGATGAAACTCCAAAAAGAAGTCAACCTGTAATTTAATGGAAGGAGATATTCATGCAGGCGTTGAAGAGCACTGTCTCCTCCTGTTCCATAAATTGAACCCTCTACTCAGCTAATTATAATTAAAAAACACATACAGAACTGAAGTCCATGGCACCTGCTGCTTTCTATTTCCATTGTGCAAATGTATTTTTTTTTAAATTATACTTTAAGTTCTAGGGTACATGTGCATAACGTGCAGGTTTGTTACATATGTATACTTGTGCCATGTTGATGTGCTGCACCCATCAACTCGTCAGCACCCATCAATTTGTCATTTATATCAGGTATAACTCCCAATGCAATCCTTCCCCCCTCCCCCCTCCCCATGATAGGCCCCGATGTGTGATGTTCCCCTTCCCGAGTCCAAGTGATGTCATTGTTCAGTTCCCACCTATGAGTGAGAACATGCGGTGTTTGGTTTTCTGTTCTTGTGATAGTTTGCTAAGAATGATGGTTTCCAGCTGCATCCATGTCCCTACAAAGGACGCAAATTCATCCTTTTTTATGGCTGCATAATATTCCATGGTGTATATGTGCCACATTTTCTTAATCCAGTCTAGTTCAACCATTATGGAAAACAGTATGGCGATTCCTCAAGGATTTAGAACTAGATGTACCATATGACCCAGCCATCCCACTACTGGGTATATACCCAAAGGATTATAAATCATGCTGCTATAAAGACACATGCACACGTATGTTTATTGCGGCACTATTCACAATAGCAAAGACTTGGAATCAACCCAAATGTCCATCTGTGGCAAATGTATTTTTTAAAACATATAATTGTCCCATCCTTGTCACCAGCAACATCTGTTATTGGAGCTTAAATCTTTACATTACCCTTTCCTCTGCATCTTGCATAATAATACGTGTAATAATATTACATACTAATTATTTAATTTTATAGTTGCCTGAATCAGCTAAAATGACTCCTATAATTGGAAAATTGAAATATGTATATATAAATGTATACACATACATGCATGTACACACAGACTTATATACAAAATCTCACACGTGAAAAATTAAGAGGGGGAATGTGAAATATGTAAGAAGAAATTGTAAATTTAAATAACAATGAATGCCTACTGGTACATACTTAAACAGATGAAACTTGAAAACTTGCTGAATGAAAGACACCAGTCACAGAGGACCACATATTCTATGATTCCATTTATATAAAATATCCAGAATAGACAAACATATAGAAAGAGAAAATATATTATTTGTAGCTTAGAGCTGGGGGAATAGAGAAATTAGAGGATGATGACTAAGGACTGTGGGATTTCCTTTTGGGAGTACTGAAAATGTTCTAGATTTGATTGTAGTAAAGTTTGTACAAATTTGTGACTGTATTAAAAGCCATTGAATTACACACTTTTAAGTGGATGAACTGTGACATTTATAAATTGTATCTAAATGAAGCTCTAAAAACAATTCCTAGCTTTATTTCTTGAAATCCTTAGATTTCTGTTTATTAATGAGATTTTTCTCATGTTATTCAATAAACACAGTGCTTCACAGAGTTATTCTATTTTATAAATATCTTCTTGTTATATAATTCTGTACAACTAAGTGAATGTAAAAGCTGGGGTCATTTAAAAATGTTTTAATATCTCCAAGACCTATAGTAGTAACTGAATTTCCATAAGAACCAACATACACACCTCACATGCACACACACCAACCACATTCCATAAAGAAGCAGTCAAAAACTCCTGTTAGTTAATCTCTGACTGTTGCAGAATTATTTAAATCACTACAAAAAGTCTCTCGGAGACGAGTTGCCTTTGTTGTAAATATCACGGGGCATCCCTGAAATGGGAGGAATTTTTAAACACATGAAAATGCTGCAACACTGCCCACATAGCACAAACAGTCTTTGGATGGTTTAGAGCCTGTGGTTTTATTTTTTCTAGTTTTAGACAAATTGTTTACATCAGAATTGAAATTGTTTGAAAATTACTATTGAATTTGTTGCCTATTTTTAGTTGGATGATTCATTGTCTAGGTTTTGCTCTTCTATGTCTCATTCAAAAGTCTCTTCCCTCTTTGTTGAGGCTAAATCTGACTGGGTTACAGTTAAACTTGTATATATAATGCAGGTACCATAAGAGGCCTTTGCTAATATCTGGTGCTTTCAAAGTGCTTTGACATTTTAAAAATTGCATTTTCTCCTCACAGATGGCCTGGAGTGTTTCCCAAGAAAAGTGTGAGCAAGTTAGCTTGGCCTTCAGTTTTTTTGTTTGTTTGTTTTTGTTTTTCCCCATTTGAAAAGAATATATTGCAAATGCAAATGTCCACAGAAGTCAACAAATAACATCTATGTGTGAGTTGACTGGGGAAAATGTATGTTGAATTGCAGAGTATTTGTCCATTCTGAAAGAATGAAAGTCATGTGGAACCAGTCATATGCTACCATGGAAGATGTCACTTGAGTTTTTGACTTTTCAAAAGTAGTTGGAAATTGAGATTTTTAAAATATGAATAATGGCAAACATTAAAGGGCTAGCCTATCTAAAACAGTGACCTCAATTTTAGTTTCAAATAATTTATAATCCATAGTTAGTAAAAAAAAGAAATAAAAGTAAATGTTATCAACTTAAATAAAATATGTGAATGCCTTTTTGAAAATTTGATTAACAGTAAATAGGAAATAAAGCTTTAAAAATTTAGTAAGGATGTTAATTAGAATTAAAACTATTTAGAATTTTAAAAAATTAAACCCTTTAAAGAAATTCTAAATGTATTTGAAGGCAGAAATGAATCATTTCTGTGGATGAGATTTCATCTTCACACGTCAATGCTGTAAAGACTTCTCCAAAGACAGGCTCAGTGGCTAACCAGCACAAGTTTCACCTGTGGTTACCATGCAGCTTCCAGAGGCAGCCTCAAGCACCGTGGGAAATGTAAAAATCTGGCTCTTTCATTGTTGGTATGAGAAGAGGTGAACTCAAAGGGAAAAGAATATGTCAGTAAAAAGGTTTTTTTTAAAAAAGCAACCGAATCTTTGCTATGGACTCTCAAGAAAAATACCACAGGGGTTCCTTGGGCTAATGACTCTACCTGAGCTTCTTGTTCAAGAAAAGGTAGGAAAATCTAATTAACAATTCCAAATCCATATTTCTTTGTAATCTAACACTTACAGTAGATGAGAAAGCTGAGACTTAAGTAATATAGCTATTGAGTGGGAAAGCTAAGATTCAAACCTTAATTTTCTGTCCCCAGAACTGTTTTCTTCTCATCTTAAGATTATAGTCAGTTGATCCATGAATATTGGTAGTTTAAAGCAGCAAATACAGAATTCACTGTGAACTTGCCTTTCCATGTGATCCTAACCTCTCAGAGCCTTACTTTCCTTTTATAAAATTCGGACTTTTTGTATTGGATAATGTTAAGGGTTTCTCCCAGGCCTTCATCATAAAGGAATAATTACACAAAGTACTGATACGAAATAAATTTCAGAATGACTAGTGCTTTTCATCACAGCTGGTTTAAATTGCCTTAAGGATTTAAGAAACACTTTCAAGTAATAAAGCAATGTAGACACCTTAAATCTACGTTTAGCTACATTTATCTACTGAGGATGCACTTTCTGTGGGAAACCGAGCACTACAAAAATTCCTGAAGGAAGATTTTATCCAAGCTCATTTGACCTGGACAAGATAGTGACATTTCAAGAAAATGCTGAATAACAATGTTTTGCTCTTGATGAATAAGTTAACACTTAGAGACAGATAAATAATGTAAGCCACAGAGATTGTGGAAAAGAAAATTTGCAAGGTTGGAGCCTGGAAATTCTATGATACATTTGTTCCTGGCTCAAATTTTGTTGCTTTTGTGGACTGATCCCTTTCAATGGAAGATCAGCTGCCGCAGTAACTTAAATGAACTTAGTTGAAAAACATCTCTGATTCCCAGTTGATGTATGTGCTGTGATTCAAAATGAAAAAGAAAACAAAGGAACATTTCTCCTCCAGAATTTCATTACAAAACTTGATATAAAGAAATTTTGTAGTCAGCAAATCCTAAGTGGTTTTTAAGAGAACTTGGAAAAGTTCTAATAGGAAAAATGGTGGCATCCAACTGGTTAAAAATGAAGAAGCTTTTGCTGTGTTCCCTTGCACTTTCAAGTTAAATAGCATGATAAGGTATACTCCCTATGACTGTAAATTTCAGATCAGTGATAAGTTATTTAAATATATGCAACAGTTTACTGAATGTTGAGCTTAATATTGTAAAAAGTTTACATCAACTTACATTTTTCCTCTTACAGATCTTATTTAATAGGTGGAATAGAATTCAACTCAATGCTTATCACTGTACATAAAGCATTTACTCTAAGAGTCTGCTTATGGAAGATAGTCCAACCTCCCTTCACTAAACCCCAAAAAGAACGATGGGGCTAATCCCCCAGTGCCTTGTCCTTGGGGGCTAGCTCCATCATTCTCTCTAGTTTTACATCTAACACATCCCTAATATTTCCACTTGGTTAACTTAATTTTACTGGGTGCAAAGTATATAAGCAAATTTATCCATTAATTTTTTGTCTATTTTTTTCATAAGTTTATGAACCTGAACTTTAAAAGAAGGGATGCTTTTTGCCATTTTTAGCTGCCATGCAAAACCAAACCAGAAAAGTGTTCCCTTTTAACAATTCACTCCAATGAAGCTACCAGAGCAGAAAAACCACTGTCTAACTTGTCTCATTAAGAGTCTGCATGGGCCTGGAGGGCTTGTACCATCACTGCTCAAATCCGCAGCCTGTAATGGCTTTTTCTTCCATTCCTCAGTCCTGGAACTGTGTGATAACTTGCCCAGAAATTCTTCTTATGGAATTTGTCTTTACATGGAAACAACTTGGCAATATTTGTACAGCAACTGGAAGAAAGGTCTTTGCTGAGATATACAAAGAGGCAGAATGTGTGTGGATCACTGATTAGACAAGGCGAATAGGAGCAGAATAGAAGAGGAATGGAATAGAGCTCAATGTAAGTCAAAGAAACTCATCTGACCTGTCTTTATACTCCAATACAAAATACAAAATAGTGGACAGATTGAGATTTCATGGTAAAATATAGAAAAAGAATCCTATTTAAATCTCAATTACAGCTGTGGCTGTTGACTTCCTGTGATGGCATTGACAAAATGTAAAAGGTTCTCATGTTTCCATGCTGTGGTAAGTTTGATAGTTCTAATGTTTCCTGAATTCCTCATGGAAGTTTCCATAGAAACATAAGATACATTTTTAGTAGCAGGTGAATTAAAAATGTCCCATTTTTAATCAGCCAGTACCACAGGAAAAAAAAAGACAACATATTAACAAAAAGAAGTCTTTTAAAAATAGTTTAGCATAAACATGAAATATGAAAAATTTCATTATTAGCAGAAATGGTATTACTTGTAGATGTTACTAGAATTTATATTAAGTATTTAATATTTAACAAATCACATTCACTTTTTAATTTCTAGTCAGCAGTCTCATGCTAATTATTTCTTTTTTTTTGTCCTTTGCATTTTACTGAAGTGTAAATTCAGATTTGAGGAAGTGAGTCTGCTCTTTCCTTTACACAATCACTTTTCTTTCTGTCATGTTTGCTGAAAGTGTACAAATAACCCTGTAGAATGGGGAACTCGGTCAAATTTCATCTAATAAAGCTATTCAATACTAAGACTTAAACAAGAGCACCTAAACAAAAATCTCTGAAGGAACATGCGAATAAAAAAGGTTTTTTCAGAGCTAAGCCTTATGATTTGGGGAAAATTAAAATACTGTTCTGAAACTTTTCTGTAACAGTACAGTAACTTTTCACAGTACAGAAAACGTGATCAGTCTTACAGTGGGTAGTTTCCAGACATGTCACTATATTGAGTAAATCGTATGATATCGCTGATTAGATTATCTTAGAGGTGATCATATTATACTTATGTAGTCAATAGGAATTCAAAGAATGATTGTCCTTCTAGAGATTGTTTAAAATTTCAACTATTTTCACAAAGTTATGGTCAGATAAATTTGTAATATGGCATTTGAAGAAATTTAGTTTTTCCAGTTATTTCTAAGTGGTTATTTTTGCACATACACTGTTAGAGTTCTTTCTAAATAAGTTGGGTCTTTCAGAAACCAATAAGCAGTATTCTGGGAAGATAGAAACCAAGGTGGCATTGTTTGCTAAAAACTCTCTAAATCCTTATATTAAAACACACTTGACTGATAAATAACAAAACCAAAAACCTCATAATATCACTTATAAATAAAACAAGTAAAAGGGTTTTCAAAACTTACAAAATATTGTGGATAAAGCAACTGTCAATATTCACAAAAACTTCATGGTAGTAAAATGTGGAGGAAAGTAATGAGGTGTCTGATGGAACCTGAGAGTTCTGAAAACAGAGAAATACAAAAAAGCCAGCTGGGAATCAGGCAGGCCAACATGTGCCTCAGTCAACAACAGCCAACACTGTGAGTTTTGGCATCTCCAGCAAAGTGTCAAAAACAGAGCCCACAAGTTCACAGCAAGCCATGGACTTTCAAAACTTACCTTCCAGGACTCCCTGCCAGGACAGGGCCTCAAATTGAAAAGAAACAGCTGGGGTGGAATCAATATTGAGCAGGACAAGGACCAAAATAAAGATAAAGAAGGTCTAGATCAAAGTCCAGAGGAGAACACAGCCAGTGAGCTCTCATGTTTTTGAACACTGTGCACATATCACAGAAGAGCAACCTCTGTGAAGTTAGAAGTGATCCAGCAATCCCTCTACTGGGCATTTGTCCAAAGGAAAGGAAATCAGTATATCAAAAAGGCACACCTCCATATTTATTACAGCAGTAGTCGCAATACCTCCATGTTTATTGCAGCAGTAGTCACAATAGCCAAGATATAGAATCAACTTAAGTATCTGACAACAGACGAATGGATAAAGAAAATGTGGTGTATATTAAAATACACAATGGAATACTATTCAACCTTAAAAAATGAAATTCTGTTATTCAGGGCAACATGAATAATACTGAGGGGCATTACGTTAAGTGAAGTAAGTTAGGAACACAGAGTTAAACCCTGGATGTTCTCACTCATATGTGGAAGCTAAAAAGCATTGATTTCATAGAAGAAATAAGTAAAACAGAGAATACTAGAGGCTGAAAAGGGAAAAGGGAAGGGGATTAGGGAGAGATTTGCTAAAGAATTACAAAAATACAGCTAGATAGGAGAAATAAGTTCCAGGGTTCTATAGCACTGTAGGAGGACTATAGTTAACAATAATACATAGTTTCAAATAGCTAGGAGGAGAATATAGACTGTTCTCCACACAAAGAAATGACAAACATTTGAGATGATGGATATGCTAATCATCCTGGTTTGATCACTATACATTATATATACCACAACATCACTCTGCATCCCAAAATCTGTACAAGTTATTGTTTGTCAGTTACCAAAAGAAAAAATTTTAAATGCTACTCTGAGACATGCGCCCTTCCAATGGTTCAGGACAACTCACTCACATAAAAATATTTCACACAATATTGTTTGAGGTCAAATGCCATACAAAGTTATCGTAAGAAAAAAAGATATTAAGAGTAAAACATCTTCCCTACAGATGATAAAACATACTGTATTCGGAATTTATTCCTTCCGGTGAGTTCTTGATCTCACTGACTTCAAGAATGAAGCTGTGGACCCTCTCAGTGAGCATTATAGCTCTTAAAGATGGTGTGTCCAGAGTTTGTTCCTCAGATGTTCAGATGTGTCCAGAGTTTCTTTCTTCTGGTGGGTTCTTGGTCTCACTGACTTCAGGAGTAAAGCCAGAGATCTTTGCAGTGAGGGTTACAGCTCTTTAAGATGGTGTGTCTGGAGTTTCTTCCTTCCGGTGGGTTCGTGGTCTTGCTGACTTCAAGAATGAAGCTGCAGACCTTTGTGGTAAGTGTTACAGCTCTTAAAGGTGGTGCAGACCCAAAGAGCGAGCAGCAGAAAGATTCATTATGAAGAGCAAAAGAACAGAGCTTCCACAGCAGGGGAAGGGGGACCCGAGCAGGTTGCCACTGCTGGCTCAGGTGGCCAGCTTCTATTCCCTTATTTGGCCCCACCCGTATCCTGCAGATTGGTCCATTTTACAGAGTGCTGCTTGGTCCATGTTACAGAGTGCTGCTTGATGCATTTACAATCCATTAGCTAGACACAGAGCACTGATTGGTACATTTACAATCCTTTAGCTAGACACGGAGTGCTGATTGGTGCATTTTTACAGAGTGCTGATTGATGCATTTACAATCCTTTGGCTAGACACAGATCACTGATTGGTGGATTTACAATCCTTTAGCTAGACACAGAGTGCTGATTGGTGCGTTTTTACAGAATGCTGATTGGTGCACTTACAATCCTTTAGCTAGACACCGATCACTGATTGGTGCATTTTTACAGAGTGCTGATTGGTGCATTTACAATCTTTTAGCCAGACAAAGAGCACTGATTGGTGCGTTTACAATCCTTTAGCTAGACAGAAAAGTTCTCCAAGTCCCCACCCAACCCAGAAGCCCAGCTGGCTTCACTTCTCAATACACTTGTCCACCAGCAGATTATATGTGGAGCATGCTGTTTAATAATGAGTAAAAAGACATTAAGGAAATATATGACATATGAGATATATATGTGTATATATATACACACTATATATATGTGTGTGTATATATATGATATGATATATATGATATAACCACAAATGGATGAGGAAGAGATTGGAGGATGCAGATCCAAAATGTTTTGTTTTTTTCTTAGGAATTTGATCGATGGCAGCACTATTAGTATATTATTCTAAAATGGTTCTGAGTATAATATAGAAAAAAGTAAATGAGTAATTATTAGATATTTTACTTCTACCATTATCTGTGTCCAAGTAAACCATATTTCACATTGCAGATGTACAACAAAGGAGACACAGATGTGAAATACAAGAGGCAGAGTTAAATCCTGTAGCCTTGTGTTTTAAATGGCAATATTAGAGCTGGGCTTGGTGGTTCACACCTATAATCCCAACACTTTGGGAGGTTGATGGGGGAGGACAGCTTGAGGCCAGGAGTTCAAGGCTGGCCTGGGCAGCAGAACAAGACTCTGTCTCTACAAAAAATTTTTAAAAATTAGCCAGGCACAATGGCATGCACCTGTAGTCCTAGCTTCTTAGGAGGCTGAGTGGGGGTAGGACTGCTTGAGCCCAGGAGTTCAAGGCTGCAGGGAGCTATGACCAAGCCACTGCACTCCAGCTTGTGTGACAGAAGGAGACCCGATCTCAAAAAAAGAAGAAAATTGAAAAAAATAAATAGAAATATTAAGTGAACTCAAGATGTATTTTAAATTTGATATTTGAGTATAGGTCATATATATCAAATATATATAGTTAAAGCGTATTATAAGAGTACATATCTTTATCTTTCTATATAACACATACCTGTGGTTTATATACACACACACACATATATACACACACACCACAGGTATGTATTATATAGGAAGATATATGTGTATATATACACACACATATATACACACACACACATACCACAGATATGTATTATATACAAACATAAAGATATGTACTCTCTCTCTCTATATATATATACACACACACACACACACACATATATGTATATATATCCTGAAAGAGTTCTGAAACCTCAACCAACCTAGTGTCATTGAGCATCTTAAGAGTTCAGATTGTATTTTTTGGAGTACCGTTTCCTGCTGCAAGAAATCAAGAATTCTTGGGGAAATGGCTGATTCCAATTTTAACACAGAAAATGTACAAAATGAATGAGGAAGCTATATAAAATAAAAACTACTATGGCTATGTCAAATGAACTTAGAAGCCTATTTGTAGAGGTTCCCACTGACGAAAGATGAGATCATATGAACTTTAAAAAGGATAATAATTGCAACAGATTGAAATCTGTTAAACAGGTTTCCATTTGTAGATTAATAATTGTGTGTGTGTGTGTGTGTGTGTGTTTCTGTGTGGTTCACACATATACTAACTGGTTTCTTTTGAAGGATGATAGAATCTCAATTATTTATTTTAAAAATTGATGAAGAGAGACAATCATTTCTTCTGTCTTTTCTATGGAAAATGTACCACTAGTTAACCAAGTGGAAGATGAAGAGAAGCATCTCTTCATAAAAGTATCCTTACTAATGAAAAAGAGCAATAAAGTTGGAATATCACCACTTTGCAATCCCCAAAGAATTAATGTTTCCAGATTTCAAGCATCAAAAGGCACTAAAGTCATTAAAAAGACATTAAGGCATTATGCACTTGCTGTGACACCATCTTTTTTTTTTTAAGTTGAGCTATGATTCACATACCCAAAATTCACCTTTTGGAGTGTATTTAGTATTTAGTACATTCATAAAGTCGTGAATCATCATCTCATTCCAGAATATTTTCACGCCCACCAAGAGAAATATGTTTTCCATCAGCAGCCCCTCTCAGTTTCTACCCCCTAACCCCAGCAACCACGAATCTATATTCTGTTTCTAGAGATTTGCCTATTCTGGATATTTCATTTAACTGGAACCACACAATTTTGTGACCTTGGTGACTGGCTTCTTTCACTTAGCATAATTTGTCCATGTTGTGGCATGGATCAGTACTTCATTTTCTGTGGCTGAACATATTCTACTGTATGGATATATGCCACTTTTGTTTGTTTAACCGTTCATCAGTTGATAGATATTTTAGTTTTTTCGCTTTTGTGAATATTATGAATAATACTGCTATGCATATTTTCTACAAAATGTACATATATGTGGATGTACATTTGGACATATACGTTTTCAGTTTTCTTGAGTATATGCCTCGAAGTGAATTAATGGAGTCATATGAAAACTCTACATTTAACTTTACTGAGGAATTGCCAAACTGTTTTCCAAAATGATCACCTATAATCAATCTTGCCAAAGAAATTGAACCTGATTCTGGTCAAGTCCCTAGATTCGTCTGCCAGTTTGCAAGAAATGCAGAGAACAGGGGAATATGTTGATCTGCACCATGACTGGGCAGTCAGCAAGATCCCAACTGAGAAAATAGATTGGCTAAACTACTGACATTCTTCAGCAGGTGAATTATAAGGAAATTAAAGGGATAGAGAAAGCATCTAATGTTCCAAAGAGATTTTCGAAGGCATATCAACCTTTTATTTTATTTTATTTTATTTTATTTTATTTTATTTTATTTTATTTT
>NC_045435.1:54909723-54944645 GCF_002776525.5 Piliocolobus tephrosceles | reverse complement strand
TTATTTTATTTTATTTTATTTTATTTTATTTTATTTTATTTTATTTTTTGAAACGGAATCTTTTTCTATTGTACAGGCTGGAGTGCATTGGCGCAATCTCAGCTCACTGCAACCTCTGCCTCCTGAGTTCAAGCTATTCTCCTGCCTCAACCTCTTGAGTAGTTGGGACTACAAGCATGCACCACCACACCCCACTAATTTTTGTTTTGTTTTGTTTTGTTTTCAGTAGAGACAGGGTTTCGCCATGTTGGCCAGGCTGGTCTTGAGCTCCGGACCTCAAGTGATCCACCTGCTTCCACCTCCCAAAATGCTGGGATTACTGGGATTACAGGCATGAGCCACCATGCCTGGCCAGAAGGCATATCAAGCTTAAAAGGGGAATGGATAGATCATTAAAGTGTCTTGAGATGAAAACAAAAAACAAAATGAAAAGAAGCACATTTAAATAAATCGGTATAATTCTGTGCAAAGTATTGGTTATTAATCAAGAAAATTGGTCCAAATACATTTCACAAAAAAATGAGGATTTAAGTTTTATTCAGGTTTCACTTTACATTGTATTTTAGTGTTGTTTGAGTTATTTACTTGAGAATGTCTAATACTATTTTTTATTTTCTTATTATTTGTATTTGCATATATTTTCACAAATTTTTATGTAACTTCAAAGTAACCATTTTCAAGACTTATTTTTTTAAAGAATAGTTTTTAGGTTCCCAGCATTATTGAGAATAAAGCACCAAAGTTTTCCATATATCTCCTTCCCCCACCACTGCACAGTCTCCTCAATTATCAACATCCCCCACTAGGGTAGGTACATTTGTTACAATTGGTAAACATGTATTAATACATCAGTACCACCAAAAGTCCATAGTTTATATTAGGATTCGCTCTTGGCGTTGCACATTTTACAGGTTTTGACAAATGTATAATGACATGTATCCACCATTATATCATACAGAGTATATTTTCACTGTCCAAAGAATCCTTTGTGCTTAACCAATCTCTGGCGACCACTGTTCTTCTTACTGGTTCCATAGTTTTGCCTTTTCCAGGATATTACATAGTTGGAATCATATAGTATGTAGTCTTTTCAGATTGGCTTTCTCCACTTATTAATATGTATCTAAGATTCTAACCTGTCTGTCCATGACTCCGTAGCCCATAAGAAACCAGTTCTTAAATCCAGTCCTATATGTCTATACTCCCTTGCTCTCACAAACAATAACATGAAATAATTTTGGTTAAAAAACAATTTTTGCCTCAGAGACATTCTCTCCATCCTCAAATCACAAATAATGATAGAATATCACAAAATCAGCTGGAATTGAAAAGATGGAAAAATTTTAGGTGATTATTGTGATTTCTTTAAAAGGAATTCCATTCATCTCTGGATATTTTGAAATCATTAGGGCAAATAAATAATAATAATAATGTAATTGACTGTCTTGCATGGAAACACTTTTAGAATTTCCAGAATGAAAGTCTGACTGTGACTAGGGGAAAATGTATTTTCCCTCTGAATATGACACTTGACTGATTCTTTCTTTCTCATTCTAAGCTTTAAACCTCTCCCACGTTCTCTCAGCTGGTTTTCTTTGTGACAACAGGAAAGGGACAGCAAATTCATTACACTTTGGGCACTACAGCTTATAAGCACAGTAATTTAGATAAAATCAAAGAGCACCTTCCCTAAATAAAGTGATTATGAAGAGGCAGTATGTTGTTATTTTCAAACCAAGCTGTGTGGTCAGGAGAACTGGCTCCGTGACAAGAGACTGAAAGTTTCAGAATTAGGGGATAGTGTGCACACCATTGAAACAGAAAATACTGTTTCCTCTTCCCATCAATTTTGTACACACTGAGAGTCACTTAGTGAAAGCAGAAGAACAGAGATGCTGATTAGCAGTGCACAGTCAAGTGCATTGGTGGCGCAGTGCCCTCAGGGACACCTTGGTTTGTAGGGAATTTACAAATTTGAGAAATAAACTTTCAGGATGACCATTACAGGATGAGAGGGAAAAGAAGGACTGGATGTTGCAAAGAGGAAACTGCTCCGGTGTAGAGGCATTAATATTATCATCTTGCATTTCTCCACAAACATCACTAACATAGACTTTGGGCTAAATTCTACAGTTGTTTTGCTTCTAATTTCCCCAGCATCTCTAGTGGCAGCTATTACGCACCACCTTCACTTCCTAGCTGTGTGCATTATATTTGCATTCATGATTGCCCCGACTATTCACCCTTTCACTTATCTACACCCTCTCAATGAAACTGTAGTGCATTCTCACTCTGGTTTTAGTGTAATTCTCTACCATTGCATTCAATCCTCTGATAACTTTGGTCAACAGACCGATGCAGAAGTGATGGTGCACTGCTTCTCTCTCTAGTTCTCAAGCACTGGCTTGCTTCTATATTCCCACTTATTCTTCAGCCATTGCTAAGAGAAAGGCCTTGTACCAGGTGAATGATGAGAGATACATGGAGCAGAGATGCCAGTCTCTAGGAGCAGAGACCCACAGACACATGACCAGTCCCAGGCAATACCAGCACTGCATAACTTCGATTAGCTGAACCCCACACACGCATAAGGAATAACGGTTTACTGCTAAGTGCCACTGATGTCTGGGGAACAGTAACTGATTGATACATCATCTTTTCTCAAGCTTTCAGGCCTTGATTCAAGATGCTCCTTCTGTGTAGAATGCTCTTTCTATGTTCTCCCTCACTCCTTTGTGAATAAATACTACCATCCATTATATCTTAACTTAGGCATCACTTCTTCCTGAAAACCTCTCTTTATCCCCGAAGAGAGGGGTAAGCACTCCTTCTCCTTCTTTCCTAACTCTCTTGACTTGTTTCTTTTCTTTTTTTTTTTTTTTTTTTTTTTTTTTTTTTTTTTTTTTTTTTGAGACGGAGTCTTGCTCTGTCGCCCGAGCTGGAGTGCTGGAGTGCAGTGGCCAGATCTCAGCTCACTGCAAGCTCCGCCTCCCGGGTTTACGCCATTCTCCTGCCTCAGCCTCCGGAGTAGCTGGGACTACAGGCGCCCGCCACCTCGCCCGGCTAGTTTTTTGTATTTTTAGTAGAGACGGGGTTTCACCGTGTTAGCCAGGATGGTCTCGATCTCCTGACCTCGTGATCCGCCCGTCTCGGCCTCCCAAAGTGCTGGGATTACAGGCTTGAGCCACCGCGCCCGGCCGACTTGTTTCAATCATAGGTATTCAACACAGTTAAAAAGGCAGGCCACTGAGTAAGATAACCTGGGTTTAATGATGTAATTCACAATTCAAGTATTTCATGGATGTATGGGACACATTCTCTAAATAATAGTTTTCTCACTTTTATAACGGTATTAACCTACAGTTTGTGACAGAGTCTGAAGCATCTGTTTAGTATGGTGCCCTGTACCTAGTAAAGCACTCATTAATTCTTGGGTGCAATTATTATTACTATATATGGTAGTACTGTTCAAATTAAAGCTCTAGCTGCCTAAGTTATTCCAATCTATGAAGAAAACATCTCCTAATTAATTATTTGGCTATTCTAGCATATACTTCGAATGGTAGGCTCAGTTAAATGTTTGATTAAGTCCCCTAATTTGTCCCAACTCATGTTTTCTTTTCCAGTTTTGAAACGATAAGTTGGTTCACTATCAATCCTCTCCAAAATGTGAAAAAAATTCTCTTTTTTATTATTTTGAACTTGGGAATTGTAAAATACCTGTTGTATTTGAATAATTGTAATTATTCTCATTTGTGCTCAAATTCTCATCTTGGGCCATAGGAAATCTCTTTACATTAGATGCTGAGTTCTTTAACATATCTTAATAGTTTCAATAATTTCCTTGGTTTCTGATTTAAGCATATTCTCCAGGCCTATCTTGTAATTTCTCTGCCCAGCTCTTTCTCTAAAGCTCCCCAGTTCCTTTTATTGGAAATGGCAGAGGCCATACTCCCAGTGTTATGAGTTTTGCTACTGATTTGGCCCTGATTCTGGGTCTTTTCAATGGACAGAATTAGAAACATTTTTTTAAGTTGGTAGATGAATTTGTATGGATTTATTGTGTACAAAATGATGTTTTGAAGTCTGTATACATTAGGAATGGTTAAATCTAGCTAATTAACAAATGCATGACCTCACATAGTTATTGTTTCTGTGGTGAGGATACAACATCCACCATTTTTGTGTTTTTCAAGAGTACAATATATCGCCATTCCCTACAGGCACGCTGCTGCACAATAGAGCTCTTGACCTTATTCCTTCTATTTGACTATAATTATGTATTCTTTGACCTATATCTTCCCAACCCTCCCTACCCTCTACTACGCCCTCTGGTAACCACCATTCTACTCTCTACTTCTATGATATCACCCTTTTTAGATTCCATGTACGAGTGAGATAATGTGGTACTTGTCTTTCTATGCCTTGCTTATCTCGTTTAACATAATGTTCTCCAGGGTCACACAGGTTATCACAAATGACAGGATTATCTTATTTCTTATGGCTAAACAGTATTCCACAATGAATAGATACCACATATTCATTGTGTATATATGAATACACATTCTATACTGTGGTATTGTGAATAATGTGGAAATAAACGTAAGAGTGCAGCTATCTCTTTAACATACTGATTTGATTTCCTTGGTATTTATAAACTATAGTGGGATTGCTAGATCATATGGTAGTTCTATTTTTAATTTTTTGAGTAACCCCATATTCTTTTCCATAATGGCTATATTAATAGAAATATTTTAAAGGTGTATTCCATGCAAATTGAAAATTCATCACAAGTATAACTTTGTATTAGAAGTTCATCAGAATAGCTTCTTATTTTTCCCATCTAGTCTAACTATAACATTCCAGACTTTGCAAGTGAAGTCTTTTTTTAAAAAGCTTAAAATACCTGATCTATTATTTAGAGTATACAGATTCCTGAATACAGGTTGGTATGACTTCTGAAATAAAGTGGAGAGAGATCATCATAGGATAATAAATCAAGAAAAAAGTCACCTTGTCTAAATTATGCCATGCCCTTGATTAATTTGTTCCTAATCTCTTTCTCATTTAAGGGCCTTTGGACATGCAATTTTATTGTTTTTTTTAACAATTAACAATAATTTTAATAATATCAAATATCCAGTCAGTGTTCAAATTTCCAATTGTTTTGTAAATGTCATCATAAAATTTATTTTGTGTTTTAAAATTGTTTGAATCTTAATCTAAATAAGTTCCATGGGTTGTGATTCTTTTAACTATCAGTTTCCTTTGCATCTCTCTTTGTTTTTCTTTGAAATCTATTTGTTTAAGAAACCAGATCATTTATCCTGTAGAGGATTCCATACTATAGATTTGGCTGATTGCATCCCTATCCTGTTCTTGAATATTTTATTCTGTCTCCTGTATTTTGTGTAAATTGCCATTTGAATCCATATTTAGGTTGACTTTTTGGCAAGAATACTTCCTAGGAGACCTGTGATGTCTGGTTGTCTCCATGTGTGCTATTAGCAGACATTGCTAATCAATGCCACTATCCATTAATTAATTAAGAGTTGTCAAATAATATTCCAATTCTATCATTTCTTCTTGATTTATGAGCTGAAAAGGTAAAAGCTTTAATGGATTGAAGCACATAACATATGTTTAGCTCCATGAATTCACAATGATACTAAATATATTTAGTAAAATTTAGTTGGTCACTTTTGGAGTGTTCAATGTTTTGAAAACTGATAAAATAATTGTGTGATTTTATTTTCATGGATTGCATGTCACCTAAACTCTAACCTTGAATAGTTGTTATTTATTCATTATTCTTTTTTATTCAGCTTAAATTTCACTCTTTCTAAGGGTTATTCTTCTTCTTCCCACCCCCAGTCTAAATTGTACTTTTATGCCAGACTGACTTACAATACTTTCAGCTTTCCTTTAACACTACCCATTGCAATTGGTTTACTGGGTAGTGATCTTGTTTAAGAATTGTCTCCTCCAGTAAACTCTAAATTCTATGTAATCAAATAATTTGTTTATACTTCTCCCCCAATATCTGGTATACTTCCTTAAAACATGTTTAATAAATAAATACAGAAATAGAGCATTCATTATTCATCCTAATGGCTAAGCTAAAGATCTTCAGTAAAATAAAACAGAGATCAAAATTAGTTGTGTAATACAATCATTTTAAGATTCTTTGCAGCTCACTATGAATTCGACTAGGGTTGTCACCTCACTTTGCTAGTACTTGCTTTTTGTTTTTGTTTTTACATTCTACACAATCTTTATTTAGCCAAAGAGCAAAATGACTTAATCTCCACTTGTTAATACTTAATAAATGCTGATTTCATTCTCAGTAGATTCAGTTGAGATAGGCTGGCTAATCCCAGGGGATAGATGTACTATACTATTCTGAGAAGTTTTTTTTAGATGATTACTTTCAGAATTGGGAAAGATCTGACTCTACTATAGCCTCCAGGAACTCCCAATTTTACCAACTTAATCATATGACAGCTTGACCTAAGGACAATATATTGAGAGTCTGATAAAAATGTAAGAAGAAATTAATTATTTTTTCTATTTGTTCTTGAATCCCATATCACAAATTGAAATACGTAGGGAAAAGCTAATCATGATACAATCACACTCGTGTGTTTACTAATATGGGCCATAAGGGAAAACCTCCCTAAATGTCTCCTGTGGAATGTAACTAAGTTATACTAGGTTACCTTTGTAAATTAATTTGAGTGGATATCTCTCTTTGATTCAAGTGATTATTCCCAGAAATGTAGGCTATTCACATCTTTTTTTAAACTGATGAGGTTATTCACTAATAAATCATAAAATCAACTGGGGGACACAGACTTTTTTTAAAAAAAATTTTATTTATTTATTTATTTATTTATTTATTTATTTATTATACATTAAGTACTAGGGTACATGTGCATAACGTGCAGGTTTGTTACATATGTATACTTGTGCCATGTTGGTGTGCTGCACCCATCAACTCATCAACACCTATCAATTCATCATTTATATCATGTATAACTCCCCAATGCAATCCCTCCCCCCTCCCCCCTCCCCATGATAGGCCCCAGTGTGTGATGTTCCCCTTCCCGAGTCCAAGTGATCTCATTGTTCAGTTCCCACCTATGAGTGAGAACATGCAGTGTTTGGTTTTCTCTTCTTGTGACAGACTTTTTTTAAAATATCAATTAAGATATTTGAGATATCTGAATATACTTAAACTTCCAAGTGTACGTATATATGCAAGTGTGTATGAATGTATGAATTTAACATCGTTGGGGGAAATAGCAAATAGCATTCTTATTCATCTGCCATGTAATAGAAACTGTCCTTCAGATGTTAATTACATCTGTACAGTCAATGTCTCCCATCTCACCACTCCCTTCTTTATGTTTCTATCAAATACATTTGAGTTTTAGAGAATAAAAAGAGATGATGTTTTTGCCATTATAAAATGCAGTTTTTGAAATCGACTGCCCATAGCCATATGTTGTTGATGGGGTTGAACCTACTTCCACAAGGGTGAAATTTGATTCGTCAACACTTATCAACATAGTAGCACCCCTTGGCAATCACCATTGGTTCAGGTAACCCAAGCCTAAGTTTTATTCAGTACATGTTATTCCCTTGGGCCCAGGGAATAATCAGAAGTGAGCCAATCAGCAAGTTCAGGACTTCCATTTGAAGACCGTGGGAAGTGACATATTCTCTCCTACTACATGTGAAACAACAAGTTTACAAACCCAATTCCTGCTGAAAATCATCTTACTCTCATGAGGATAGCCAACTTCAAGATGAAGTTGCCATTGTGAATGGCAGCACAGACAGCCAAGCACTCCAAGACCTTGTCTAACTGTCTCCATTGAACTACTCTAGTCTTGGGATGCCAGTTTTAGGCAATCTCAAGATATTCCAACTTTTTCCCTGGGGGTATCAGTCTCTATCTAAATAGAGCTGTGGTGTTCCCTTAAAGTCAATGGATTTCCATGTTTCCAACTTGCTGCATCTCCTTAGTTTATTTATTTAGATTATCTCCATATTGTTGTTACATCTTCATATTACATATGCATTTTGGGCCACTATCAGTATATGATTTCTGACTCCATCCTTTACTCAATGACTATTCATAATTATAGTTTTATAGCCTCAGGTATCACAGTAAATCAATAACAGTTCATTAATGTTATAGTCCAATTATTGAGCAAGTCTACTGACAGCCATTAGCATAAATTACAACAAATATGAGAGCCAGAATATTGATCCTCTCCCGATAAGCACTATATTAATGATGATCACGCTGATTGATCTCTAATCTTCAGATGCATGTAGCCTGTAGATCCTACCAGTCTATCCTGGGCAAGCGTGATATTTAAGTTTGTCTGTTAATGTTATTTGGAAACAGAAGGAACAAAAGCCCTTTTCCATTTGTCCTGCTCTTTTTCTTAGCACAACACAAGATTAGCCTTAAAGTTGACTGCTGTCGAGTTTATTCATTTATCTAAGTCAGTCTCTTATGATGCATAATCAACGGGTTAGTTTTCTCCACTCAACAGCTGCCCTTCAACTATCTTTAGAAACAGATGCATTTCTTAAGATATTGGTGGTGAAGCAGAATTTCATATGGCTTATCCAATTTTTCCATTATCTTATATAAGCTGAGTTTCTGCAGCTGCAAAAATATTAGGGCCCAACCATCTAACTTAAGGAAGGAATTTGCTAGAGAGAATTGAACTTATTGGAGCAATAAAACCTCCTGCAATATAAGGCCTCAGGTCAACTGTCAGGTTCCAAAATCTGACTGTCCACTTTTTTAGCCCCCACTACAGGCTTCTAAGAAATTAACCATATCTAGTTAGCATTTAAAAACTGCCACAACAGTATTTTCTGTGTTTCTAAACACTCTCACTCAAGATTAGCTTAAGAACAGGATACCTGTCCACAGGGATTTACTTCCTCAGAATCTTTCCCCCAAAGCATACAATTCCCTTTCTTTAAAAATTATATGACTCACTCTCATAGGAAAAAGAAAGAGATAGTTCTATAAAAATCAAAATGTCAGAAAGGAACAATTTAAACTCATTGTATGGATAGTCAGTGTAATATGGAAAAATGAGCACTTGTTTTGCTGTCTCACAGACCTGGGTCTAAATATAAGCTTAGCTGTTACTGGATTCCTAGCTGTGTAATTCGATTGTTTCTTCAGCCTTAATTACTTTCTGTGTAAAATGGAGATTATAATGCCCACCCTGAAGACTTCTATGAGATTAGAAAGAACATGAGATGCCTAGAACTACTAACTATTCAATTAAAGATAGTTGTTATTCTTGAATTTGTTCTTAGAGGTTGACTACTTTTCCTAGGCAATAACTAAAAGTGTAGATCTTCCCTTGTTTTATTGCTGAATGCAGGGCCATCAACCTGTTCTCTGTAACATGTAAATAAGTAATTTATTAGTGTAACGTGTAAATAAGTAATTTATTAGAGCAAAAGTGCAAACTAATGGATCAGTGACAGAGGACACTTGAATTGGCATTTGATTGGTTTCTGAAGGGTGCTTCAAAATTCATTTTGGGGGATATACTTGTCTCAGTTCATGCAGCTTGTCCTTTAACTTGTACATTTTGCCACACAGTTCTCTTCCAAAGTGATCAGACCATATATGTTTAAAGTGAGAGTGGCTTCTTTTTTGAGATGATGGTTATATTTCTTTTGAAGAATGATTATATTGATGTCATAGTCAACTTGGTTGTGGCACCAGTAAAAAAATGTTGGAACAGCTTTTACTACAATATTCTGTTCAAAAATAGTTCAATAAATCATTAGATTATTTACTATTTGAGTTTGGGTTATGCTGAGTTAAAAATTAATTCAATTATGGACTTTCCAGAGCCTTTAATATGTTTACATGGTTATTGTATGCAGTGTTCGTCAAGTTTATTTTTATGGCTGCGTGAATGTAGCTAACATTTCTTGAGAGTATCATCCATGCCTAGCACTGTTCTAAGTCCTCTACACATATTATCTAATTTATTGTTTGCAGCAATCTCATGAGGTGAATATTATTGTTATCTACATTTTACAGTGGGAAAATTTGTCCATGGACACATGGTTAAAATTATGAGAGTTGGGTTTCAAATTCAGGGAATTTGACACTAGAAATATAGTGTGCTGATAAGCTTCTATCAATCAAAGAATCATTTGGGGGTATCTTTCTTTGAAGGAGCACTCTGAAACAAACATGGTGGGAAGTACTTTATCAAATGGAATTTGACAAGTTTGAGTCATTATCCTTAAGAATTTGATTTACAAAAGGAAGATTGTGTCAGTGAGAGTCTACTAGAAAATCACTGTGATGGGTCTTTTACCTCAAAAAGGTGGTTTCCAGGTCACGGAGCAAGATGGCCGAATAGGAACAGTTCCAGTCTCTAGCTCCCAGTGCGAGCGACACAGAAGATGGGTGATTTCTGCATTTTCAACTGAGGAACACAGCTCATCACCAGCAATGGATCAAAGTTGGATGGAGAATGACTTTGACGAGTTGAGAGAAGAAGGCTTCAGTCCATCAAACTTCTCAGAGCTACAGGAGGAATTATGTACCCAGCGCAAAGAAACTAAAAATCTTGAAAAAAGAATGGAAGAATGAATAACTAGAATAATCAATGCAGAGAAGGCCATAAACGAACTGACAGAGATGAAAACCATGACACGAGAAATACGTGACAAATGCACAAGCTTCTGTAACCGACTTGATCAACTGGAAGAAAGAGTATCAGAGATTGAGGATCAAATGAATGAAATGAAGCGAGAAGAGAAGTCTAAAGAAAAAAGAGGAAAAAGAAATGAACAAAGCCTTCAAGAAGTATGGGATTATGTGAAAAGACCAAATCTACATCTGATTGGGATGCCGAAAGTGAGGGGGAAAATGGAACCAAGTTGGAAAACATTCTTCAGGATGTCATCCAGGAGAACTTCCCCAACCTAGTAAGGCAGGCCAACATTCAAATTCAGGAAATACAGAGAACACCACAAAGATAGTTCTCAAGAAGAGCAACTCCAAGACACGTAATTGTCAGATTCACCAAAGTTGAAATGAAGGAAAAAATGTTAAGGGCAGCCAGAGAGAAAGGTCGGGTTACCCACAAAGGGAAGCCCATCACACTGACAGCAGATGTCTCAGCAGAAACTCTACAGGCCACAACAGAGTGGGGGCCAATATTCAACATTCTTAAAGAAAAGAATTTTCAACCCAGAATTTCATATCCAGCCAAACTAAGTTTCATAAGTGAAGGAGAAATAAAAACCTTTACAGACAAGCAAATGCTTAGAGATTTTGTCACCACCAGGCCTGCCCTACAAGAGATCCTGAAGGAAGCACTAAACATGGAAAGGAACAACTGGTACCAGCCATTGCAAAAACATGCCAAAATATAAAGACCATCGATGCTAGGAAGAAACTGCATCAACTAATGAGCAAAATAACCCGCTAATATCACAATGACAGGATCAAGTTCACACATAATAATATTAACCTTAAATGTAAATGGACTAAATGGTCCAATTAAAAGACACAGACTGGCAAACTGGATAAAGAGTCAAGACTCATCAGTCTGCTGTATTCAGGAGACCCATCTCACATGCAGAGACACACATAGGCTCAAAACAAAGGGGTGGAGGAAGATCTACCAAGCAAATGGAGAACAAAAAAAAGCAGGGGTTGCAATCCTAGTCTCTAATAAAACAGACTTTAAACCATCAAAGATCAAAAGAGACAAAGAAGGCCATTACATAATGGTAAAGGGATCAATTCAACAGGAAGAGCTAACTATCCTAAATATATATGCACTCAATACAGGAGCACCCAGATTCATAACGTAAGTCCTTAGAAACTTACAAAGAGACTTAGACTCCCATACAATAATAAAGGGAGACTTCAACACCCCACTGTCAACATTAGACAGATCAATGAGACAGAATGTTAACAAGGATATCCAGGAATTGAACTCAACTCTGCACCAAGCGGACCTAATAGACATTTACAGAACTCTCCACCCTAAATCAACAGAATATACATTCTTCCTCAGCACCACATCGCACTTATTCCAAAATTGACCACATAATTGGAAGTAAAGCACTCCTCAGCAAATGTACAAGAATGGAAATTATAACAAACTGTCTCTCAGACCACAGTGCAATCAAACTAGAACTCAGTACTAAGAAACTCAATCAATACCACTCAACTACCTGGAAACTGAACAACCTGCTCCTGAATGACTACTGGGTATATAATGAAATGAAGGCAGAAATAAAGATATTCTTTGAAACCAATGAGAACAAAGATACAACATACCAGAATCTCTGGGACACATTTAAAGCAGTGTGTAGAGGAAAATTTATAGCACTAAATGCCCACAAGAGAAAGTGGAAAGATCAAAAATTGACACTCTAACATCACAATTAAAAGAATTAGAGAAGCAAGAGCAAACACATTCAAAAGCTAGCAGAAGGCAAGAAATAACTAAGATCAGAGCAGAACTGAAGGAGATAGAGACACACAAAACCCTCCAAAAAATCAATGAATCCAGGAGTTGGTTTTTTGAAAAGATCAACAAAATTGATAGACCACTAGCAAGACTAATAAAGAAGAAAAGAGAGAAGAATCAAATAGATGCAATAAAAAATGATAAAGGGGATATCACCACCGACCCCACAGAAATACAAACTACCATCAGAGAATAGTATAAACACCTCAATGCAAATAAACTAGAAAATCTAGAAGAAATGGATAATTTCCTGGACACTTACACTCTCCCAAGGCTAAACCAAGAAGAAGTTGAATCCCTGAATAGACCAATAGCAAGCAGGCTCTGAAATTGAGGCAATTATTAATAGCCTACCAACCAAAAAAGTCCAGGACCAGACACATTCACAGCCGAATTCTACCAGAGGTACAAGGAGGAGCTAGTACCATTCCTTCTGAAACTATTCCAATCAATAGAAAAAGAGGGAATCCTCCCTAACTCATTTTATGAGACCAACATCACCCTGATACCAAAACCTGAAAGAGTCACAACAAAAAAGAGACTTTTAGACCAATATCCCTGACGAACATCGATGCAAAAATCCTCAATAAAATACTGGCAAACCGAATCCAGCAGGACATCAAAAAGCTTATCCACCACGATTAAGTGGGTTTCATCCCTGGGATGCAAGGCTGGTTCAACATACGCAAATCAATAAACATAATCCAGCATATAAACAGAACCAAAGACAAAAACCACATGATAATCTCAATAGATGCAGAAAAGGCCTTTGACAAAATTCAACAGTCCTTCATGCTAAAAACTCTCAATAAATTTGGTATTGATAGGACATATCTCAAAATAATAAGAGCTATTTATGAGAAACCCACAGCCAATATCATACTGAATGGGCAGAAACTGGAAGCATTCCCTTTGAAAACTGGCACAAGACAGGGATGCCCTCTGTCACCATTCCTGTTAAACATAGTGCTGAAGTTCTGGCTAGGGCAATCAGGCAAGAGAAAGAAATAAGGGGTATTCAGTTAGGAAAAGAAGAATTCAAATTATCCCTGTTTGCAGATGAAATGATTGTATATTTAGAAAACCCCATCATCTCAGCCCAAAATCTCCTTAAGCTGATAAGCAACTTCAGCAAAGTCTCAGGATACAAAATTAATGTACAAAACTCACAAGCATTCTTATACACCAGTAACAGACAGAGAGCCAAATCATGAATGAACTCCCATTCACAATAGCTTCAAAGAGAATAAAATACCTAGGAATTCAACTTACAAGGGATGTAAGGGACCTCTTCAAGGAGAACTACAAACCACTGCTCAGTGAAATAAAAGAGGATACAAACAAATGGAAGAACATACCATGCTCATGGATAGGAAGAATCAATATCGTGAAAATGGCCATACTGCCCAAGGTCATTTATAGATTCAATGCCATCCCCATCAAGCTACCAATGAGTTTCTTCATAGAATTGGAAAAAACTGCTTTAAAGTTCATATGGAACCAAAAAAGAGCCTGCATTTCCAAGACAAACCTAAGTCAAAAGAACAAAGCTGGAGGCATCATGCTACCTGACTTCAAACTATACTACAAGGCTACGGTAACGAAAACAGCATGGTACTGGTACCAAAACAGAGATATAGACTAATGGAACAGAAGAGAGCCCTCAGAAATAATACCACACATCTATAGCCATCTGATCTTTGACAAATCTGAGAAAGACAAGAAATAGGGAAAGAATTCCCTATTTAATAAATGGTGCTGGGAAAATTGGCTAGCCATAAGTAGAAAGCTGAAACTGGATCCTTTCCTTACTCCTTATACTAAAATTAATTTAAGATGGATTAGAGACTTAAATGTTAGACCTAATACCATAAAAATCCTAGAAGAAAACCTAGGTAATACCATTCGGGACATAGGCATGGGCAAGGACTTCGTGTCTAAAGCACCAAAAGCAATGGCAACAAAAACCAAAATTGACAAATGGGATCCAATTAAACTAAAGAGCTTCTGCACAGCAGAAGAAACTACCATCAGAGTGAACAGGCAACCTACAGAATGGGAGAAAATTTTTGCAATCTACTCATTTGACAAAGGGCTAATATCCAGAACCTACAAAGAACTCAAACAAATTTACAAGAAAAAAACAAACAACCCCATCAAAAAGTGGGCAAAGGATATGAACAGACATTTCTCAAAAGAAGACATGCATACAGCCAACAGACACATGAAAAAATGCTCATCATCGCTGGCCATCAGAGAAATGCAAATCAAAACCACAGTGAGAAACCATCTCACACCAGTTAGAATGGCGATCATTAAAAAGTCAGGAAACAACAGGTGCTGGAGAGGATGTGGAGAAATAGGAACACTTTTACACTGTTGGTGGGATTGTAAACTAGTTCAATGATTGTGGAAAACAGTATGGTGATTCCTCAAGTATCTAGAACTAGAAATACCATTTGACCCAGCCATCCCATTACTGGGTATATACCCAAAGGATTATAAATCATGCTGCTCTAAGGACACATGCACACGTATGTTTATTGCGTCACTATTCACAATAGCAAAGACTTGGAATCAACCCAAATGTCCATCAGTGACAGGCTGGATTAAGAAAATGTGGCACATACACACCATGGAATACTATGCAGCCACAAAAAGGGATGAGTTTGTGTCCTTTGTAGGGACATGGATGAAGCTGGAAACCACCATTCTGAGCAAACTATCGCAAGGACAGAAAACCAAACACTGCATGTTCTCACTCATAGGTGGGAATTGAACAATGAAAATACTTGGACACAGGATGGGGAACATCACACACTGGGGCCTATTATGGGGACGGGGGAAGGATGGCATTGGGAGTTTTACCTGATGTAAATGACGAGTTGATGGGTGCTGACGAATTGATGGGTGCAGCACACCAACATGGCACAAGTATACATATATAAGAAACCTGCACGTTGTGCACATGTACCCTAGAATTTAAAGTATAATAATAAAAAAAAAAGAAAAAAATTTAAAAAAGGTGGTTTCCAACTTTTGTGGCCCTCTATATAACTAAATTCCACCTAAATTCGACTTTGCTAAGTATGGGAAAGAATAGCTCCCAGTATTTTCTACCAGAACTTCAGACCCAATGTGTGTAGGCAGAGAGACCCTCATGGCCATATGATGGCTGCCTAGGGACCCATTTTTGACCACATTCTGATGATTACAAAATGTGATTCCAACATCTCTACCCATAGGAATCCACCCAGTTGTATTTCCCTCGGGTCCCTCCCAGGTGGATTTTCCAAAGTTCAGATGATTTAGTCTTAATTCCTTCTATAACAAATATGGATTCTACTTTATCAATGCTCGAAAATATGTCACTGAGTATATCCATCTGAAGGCAACTTCAAATTTGGTGATATTGCGTGACATAAAGGTTCCATGAGATTAGTGATGTTCAAATGAGAAGGAAGATCTTTGTGACCCTAAAGCTGTCATCCTTAAGTGTTTGTAAGCTATATGTAACATTGCCAGTTTTGGATAGGTTTTAACATATTTTTCATTTTATTTCTTATATAGAAAATTATTAAATAAATGCTTTACTTCTTTCAGAAATCAAACCTAGTTTAAGTAATATTTAGGGACTTAACCAGGTGGGGAGTGATTCGTACAGTGCCTTGAGTTAGTTTAACACAAACAGGGAACATTAATAAATTAGAATCCTTAGCCCTAAAATATATTTCAATAATTACTTCTCTGAAAACGAAGTCCTACAGGATGCAATTTTTTATTGTTATCTTTCCATTTACTGAAGAACTTTGTTCGTTACTCAGGTTAAAGCCTTAGATAAAATTTTGTGAGAGTTCTTGCTTTGATAAATTATAATTAAAGCACAGTTAGAAAAAACGCAAAATAAGTTTTTTAATTTTACTTTAAGTTCTGGGATACATGTACAGAAAAAATTTTTGTTTATTCATTCTCTCTTGGCCATCCTACTATTAGAATGGATTGAAATTGGCTCTAAGAGGATTATAAAGTTGTATATTAAGGAACATTGAGCAGTGTAAGGTCCAGGGGGAAGATAATATCTGAATGTGAATCATCATAATTTAAGGTATAAATAATATAAATGCCATCAAGAGAATATAAAGAGAATGTTATAGGAGTTAGATATAAGGATAATCATTTCAAACTTGGAGGGGGTAAGAGGTATGTCTTATCATAAAAAATATTCTTCAATTGTCAATTATCAAAACATAATATAATTGTAGTCAAGGTTGATGACATGAGAATTTAAACACTACAGAGAAACAGTCCCTGTCTCTATGTGGTTTTTAAATTTCAATTTAAAATTTTAATTATTATAAAACAATAATTTATTTGTGATACCATCAAATCTTCAGTGCTCATTATTTATTTGGGCTGAGCATTAGGGCTTATGTAAAGCAGTATTGTGTACAGATTAAGAGTACAATGATTAGAGTCAATTCAGAAACTTTAAACTTGATGTGAAATCACTTGCTGAATGATCATAGGAAAACTGTTCAACGACTCTGATTCTTCGTGTACATCTTAAGCATTTGGATACATAAAGGAAATACCAAACCTAAAGCTCATGGTGCACTGTGACTTGCCAATAAGACCTTGGCATCAGCTGAAGACATCTACAATTGATTATACCCATTAAAAATGAAAATCCTTGATTAGTTGTACCAGTCATTTAGACAAAACTTGAGAGAGCAACCCCTGCCACTTTGAGTGCTGTGTCACAATCAGATGTCTTTGAAGGCATTGTAAAAGTACATTCATATGGATATCATATATATATGATATGACACACACACACACACACACACACATATATATATAATATGATACCTCACCACCAACCCTCCTCCCAAACTAGATTACGTTTTATATCCTGTACATCGAGGCTTGACAGAATAATGCAGAGGAAGTCATCAGCTCTGTAAATTACTAGAAGAATATTACAGCATTTTCATTCATCACTAAGTCATTTTCATACTTTATTCATTACATGATTGGCATAATTCAATGTAATTTCCACTTCCAAGAGTTTGAAATATTAGCTACTTTCTATTTTCATTCTCTCCCTACAGAAGCATCAATTACTTTAAAGTTTTCCAAGGATTCCTTCTTCGCCATCATTTCTGTCATCAGTCAGCTGGTGTGATACATTAACATTGAATGTCTATGCCATGGAAATGACTGAATGCTGAAAATATCAGCAGAGGTTGAATTATGGTTTGAGGAGTTTCTAATATGTCAAAATGGTCCAACAAAGGGAGGGAAAAGGGAGCATCACATGTTCAGAGGCAGTGGTGAAAAAAATGAGAAGAATCACTTCCAAAAGCAAAGAAACTATCATCAATGATAAATACCACCCACCCAGTGCTCACTAGGTGCAAGATTTCCTGTTAAATTCTTTATACATGTTAGCTAATTTACATATGTTTATTGTTACTGATTGAAATGACAAGAGACGCAGAGTTATCCTTCTTCTCCTTCAAGCTAAGCAGAGAAACGGAATTGCAACTTTATTCACACATTCATGCCCTCAGAGTCATCGAATCTCCAATATGTGTGAGCCATTGTGTGAGCATGTCATGTGTATGCAGAAATGATCATATTTTCTTTACTCTCAATTAGAAGAGCTGAGGTAGTTCATATTTAATATCATAAGTGTTTGGATAATATGGGTGCATATTCGGAGTGTGCATGTTATAAACATAAACCTTGCTTCCTGGTCTGAAGTACTTGTATAGAGATGTATGGCATAATACACATATTTAAAATTGACCACTACTTTGGAAGTGATCAGAGATTATTATTCTTATAGTCCAATAAAAGAACTAGAATATTAAAGAAGACCTGTTGTGACTGAATTCCTCTGGGTATTGAATGGCAGTGTCTGGACAAGGAGATAGGTCTTAACAGTGTTACAGGCCTCCACCGTAAGAATGTTTTCCAAAAATCAAAAATGGTGATTTATTTTTTCTTGTATTAGCTCTCAGCTTTTATCTCAATATTTTGACTTTGTAAACTAGTGTCTGTGCAAAGTTTTCTCCAGCTTGTCTCCTTGTGCCTTTCATCATAAGAGGTGATAAGAAAGAGGTAAGCAGAAAGCTGTCCATTAAGCTTATTGGAAGGATGATCTATTTCAGAGTGTCTAAATCAGGGCTCCTGGGCTTTGTGGTATGGTTTTGTCTCCACCACTCTCTTTTAAAGTCCAGAACTGTAACTGACCAGCCTTGAGTTTTAGGAGACTGGGCCTGACTGCAGGCCTTTAAGGAGAGCTGTAGTTAACTCCAGGTGAGGAGTGAGGCCTACAGCAGGGAAGAGGCCCCGGCCTCAGGGCACCAGGGTGCAGTCCAGCTTTCCCGATGATACCTCTAAACCAGAAGTTTCTCCAGGGGATTAGGCCTAGATAGACCACAAAGACAGTACCCACAAGAGACTGAAACCAAGACTATAGGGTGAGAAAAGTCAAGTGGGAGGCCAGGAGAAGATTTCAAGTTGTGTGTTCCATTTAGTTTCAGTGGATTCATTACTTCTACATACCTTGTCTGCAGGCTCCAGACATCTGTTCTCTGATGCAGTCTTCTGTGGAGAAAGGTTTAGTAGTTTCATAAGAAAATTACAGGCAGTCCCTATTTATCAAGTCATACGCTGGAGTTTCAGTTACCACAGTTTAGTTAAATGATGCCAGTCTTCCAACAACACAGTTGAAATTTCAGCTGCCATGGCATATGAACCATGAATAAATGCATAAAGTACATACTTCACTGCTAGTTCTACAGTCCACAAATCACTACATAAGGAAAAGATATGCATCACAATGATTGGCCAATCACATCACTTCTTTCAACTTCTGTGGATGGCTGAACCTGCTTATCTGTTGTTTATTTCACATACAGACAGTAAAGTGTGTAGTGGGTTGCTTCCTTTTCTCAGCGATAAACTCATGGGACATTTTACAAACACGGATAATGGGAAGAGGGAATTGAATTGGCCAACAAAAATGAAAGTACAGTTAAGATATGAAAACCAATCATGTGCAAAGTGAAATTTGACTGGAATATAAATGGAGATATAGAAGAAATAGCTCACAATAGAAATGTTGACACTGCAGACATTCAAGAGACTCTAAATATGCAGGCAGAGGAATTCATAAAAGTATGGCACTGACATCACTAAGAAAGGATGTCAGAATGAGAAAGGTAAAGATGTCTCAGAGGAAGTAATAATGGCTGAAAAAAAGAAAAAAACACACAAAAAATCCACTTTACATTAAAAAGAAAACTCGTATACACATGTCAAGACAAATAAAATTTTGGAAGTTGATTCAAACATAAAAAGCAGTATGACAATTCCCCAAGACATAGAAAAAAATGCTCACTCCATCCCTCCATTGTATAATCCCTTCTCAAATTAAACAGTGAGAAGGCCAGAAGGTAAGAACTGTTCAGACTACTCTAGATTACTAAGTTTTCACTATACTTTTATTTTACATCATTGTAGATTCATATTTAGTTGTATGAAATAGCATAGAAATATGCCTGTATCATTGACTCAGTTTCCCTCAAGGGCAACATCTTTTAAAACTGTAATACAAAATCACCAACAGTATAATGATATTGATACAGTCCAAATACAAAACACTTTCATCACCACAGAGATTCCACATATTGCCCTGTCATAGTCATACCTACTTCCCTCCTTCCCTACCCCTCTCTAAGCTGTGGTATCTACCAATCTGTTTTGCATTTTTATAATGTTGTCATTTTAAGAATGTTTTGTAGATGGCACTATATAGTATGTAAACTAATTAGATTTGTTTATAATTCTGTGGAAAGTCATCCAGGTTGCTGTGTGTATCAATAGCGTGTTCTTTTTTACTGGTGAATAGTATTCTGTGGTGTAAATGTACCACAGTTCATTTAACCATTTGTACACTGAAGATCATCTAGGTTGTTTCCAGTTTGGTGCTATTAAGAATAAAGCTGCTAAACACATTTGTATGTTGCTTTTGTATGAACGTAAGTCATCACTTCTAAGGGATCAGTTCCTGAGAGTTCAAGTGTTACATCATAATATAGCTGTAGGTTTAATTTGTTAAGAAACTACCAAACTGTCTTCAAACTGTCTGTCATTTTACATTCCCACCAGCAATATTTGATGACCCAGTTTCTCTGCATTCTCTTTTCTATGTTGACTTTTCCATTCATGAATATAGTATGTCTCTGTATTTATTAGGGTTTTCTTCTATATCTCCATTTATATTCCAGTCAGATTTCACTTTGCACATGATTGGTTTTCATATCTTTACTGTACTTTCATTTTTGTTGGCCAATTCAATTCCCTCTTCCCATTATCCATTATATAAAGGTTTCATTAGTATACAAGCCTATCCATGTTTTGTTAGATTTAGACCTAAGGGTTTACTTTTTTCCAGTAATTGTAAATGATGCTGTATTTTAATTTATGGATTTAGGAGTCCAGATGTTCATTCTAGTGTATAGAAATACAATTGATTTTTATATGTTTAAATTGTACATTGCAATCTTTCTGAACTTGCTTATTGCTTCTGGCAGGTGGATTGTAGATTATTTGGGATCTTCTATGTCAACAATAATATCATCTTTAAATAAGGACAGTTTTGTTTCTTTCTTTCTGATCTGTATGCCTTTTATTTCCAGTTCTTGATTTATTGCACCAGCTAGAATATACAGGACTATGTTGAGTGAGAATTATGAAAGCAGGCATCTTTGCATTGCTCCCAGTCTTGGGAGAAAACCATTTAGTCTTTCACCATTAAGTATCATATTATACATAGATTTTTGTACATCAAGTTGTTTATCAAGTTGAAGATGATTGACTCTGTTGCTGTTTTTCTGAGTTTGAATCATTAATGGGAGTTGAATTTTGTTAAATGAGTTTTTTGTAATTAATGATATGATCATGTGGTTTTTCTTCAGCCTGTAAATATATAATGGGTTACATTGATTTTATTATTATTATTGATTCGGGCTTTCATAACAGGAATAAACTTCATTTGTTAATGCATGTAATTATTTTTATATATTGCTAAATTTTATTTGCTAATATTTTGTTAATGATATTCACAGACAGACAGTAAAGATGTAAACATCTATATTTTGCATCTATATTTATGAGGGATATTGGTCTCTAGTTTTTGTTTTTGTGTTTTGTTTTTGTTTTGGGCACTATCTTTGCCTAGTTTTGGTATCAGTAATACCAACTGAATAAAACAAATTAAATATATTCATCCTCTCTTATTTTTTGGAGATGGTGTATAATACGTGTTAAATCTTCTTTTAACATTTGGTAGAGTTCTGTAGCGAAATCACTTTGGCCTAGATATTTCTGCTTGGGGGAATTTAAAATTAAATATTTAATGTCGTTAATAGCTCTTATGGCCATTAAAATGATTTATTTTATACTAGGAGAGTTATGATAGTCTCTGTTTTTTAAAGAACTGGTCTATTTCACCTAAGTTGCTAAATTTATGTCTGTAACGTCATTCATAGTTTTTGCTTCTCTTTAATGTGTTGAGACTTAAGTCTGTCATTGTCTTTATTGTTTTCTGATTGTTCTTTTTTTTTTTTTTTTGTATATCTGATTTTTTTTTCTGTCTTCCTGTGAGTTACTTGAACTTGTTTATATAATTCTAGTATGACACATCTGTAGTGTTTCTGAGTGTCTCTCTGTGTGAAGCATTTTTAGTGCTTGCTCTAAATATATACATAACTTACTGCAGTATGCTGGTTTAGTCACCTAACCTTCTCAAGTGAAGAGTTGAAACCTTACCACTCATTATGTCCCTTTACAAATATTTTCTTCACATACAGTAGAACCACATTAGACAATACTAAAATTTTTGCTTTCCATGTTCAGATCTAATTTAGAAGATAAAAGAAGACAAGGAAAATCTATTTATTTATCCACATTTTTGCATATTGCATTCTTTCTTCTTTTCTGATGTTCCAAGTTCCATTTTTTAAAAAAACAAATTATTTTCTTTCTGTTTAGAGAACTTCCTTTAGCCAGTATTTTAGGGTAAGTCTACTGTTGATAAAGTATCTTGTTTTTTCTTCATCTGAAACTGTCTTGATTTCGTCTTCATTTCTGAAGCATATTTTCTCTGAGTGTAGGAATCTGGGTTGATAGTTCTTTTTATTCAGTATTTGAAAAATGTGCTACTTCCTTCTTACCGCCAAGATTTTGGATGAGAAATCCTCTGCTGTTTAAATCATTTTCCCCCAGAGGTAAGGTGTCATTTATGTGTTGTGGCTTTCAACATCTGTTTTATTACCTTTACTTTTCAGAAGTTTGACTATGACATATCTGGGTATGGATTTCTTGGGTTATGCATGGAATTAGGCGTTTTCTTAATCTTATTTATGTGTTGTGCCATATTTTGGAACTTACAGCAATTATTTCTTTGAGGACATTTTAGCCTTCCACTCTTTCTCCAATGACACAAATGTTATATCTTTTATCTCCCACAAGTCACTGATGCTTGAGAATAAACTGAAGTTTATTTTTCTCTGTTGGCCAGATTGGGTAATTAACACGTATCGTTCCATCCTCAAGTTCACTGCTTCTTTGTTCTGTTCCCTTCATTCTGCCATTGTCCATTATCCTTAACTTTTTTATGTTGGTTATTGTGTTTTTCAGTTCTAAAATGTCCATTTGGTTCTCTTTTATATCGTCCATTATTTTACTGAGATTCCTCATTTTGGGGAGGAGACTATTTTTTCATTTCTTTCAAACATTCTTGTAGTTTGTCATGAAAACATTTCATCATGGCTGCTTTAAAATCCTTTTCAGATAATTCTAACATCTCTGTGATCTTGGTATTGGCATCTGTTGGTTGTCTTTTTCATTCAATTTCAGACCTCCCTTGTTTTTGATGTGATACATGAGTTTGATTGAAACCTTGTCATTTGGGTATGTCATTGTGAGTTGCTGGATCTTACTCAAACTTTTTGGTTTAGCTTGATTTTGTCACCTCCATCAAGGGAAAGAGGTCTGCTGTTTTGCTACTGCCCTGTGAAGTCCCGCTTCCCACAGATGGGTGAAGACTCACTCACCATTGACACCTGAAGAGGGTGGGCTTCTCTTTATTACTGGGAGGGGGTTAAAGTTCTGATTCTCCATCAGTCGTCCTCTGACATCACCCTAGCAGTAAGGAGAAGGGGAACATTGTTATTGCTGGGTGGGATAAAAGTCCCAGCCTCCTATTTGGCCTTCTGTGACTCAGTCCTAGTTGGGGAATTAGAGTCCCTTGCTATGGGCCATCCAACCTGGAAGTCTAAGCTCACACTTGGCCTTTGATGAATAATGGTGAAGGTCTCTTTTTTTTTTCTGAGATGTTGAGCTAGTAGTACCATTACTGTCTAAAAGCTTTCTTTCTTTCTACGTTGCGCCTTTCCTGATCCTTTGGCTAGAGGCAGCAGCTTTTCTTGCTGATTTTAATTGTCTGTGCCCATTGGTATTTCCAAGTCTCTGGTTTCTCCATCTTCCAGTCTGGGATATATCTGGGATATATGAGACAACATGAAAACTCAGAGAGCTCAACACCATGTTCCTTGCATAGCAAGGTCCCTAGCTGGTTTGTCTTCTTTTCTTCACCTCGGAGAGTCTCTTTATGTTTGTTTCATGTATATAATTTACAGATAATTTAGTTGCACTTAGTGGGAAAATAAGAATACAAAATATCTATTTCATCTTTCCAGGAGGGGAGGTCCTATCTTGATAAGTTTTATTCATAAACAAATAGAACACTTTAATTCTCTATCTTTTTAATGTTTTAATTACAGTGTACTGAGTAAATATTAGTTTTGCTATTTTTTATTTCTTTACATATTCATAAATGCTAGTAAGAGAGGTTTTTGTTTTGACAAAGATATTTACAGGTTACAGAACAATTGGAATTTCTCCTTTTTATTTATTAAGATTGCTTTTTGTACAGTTTCAGCTTAGACTCCTCTTTTTTTGTTTCTACATTACTGTGAAAAATGACAATAGCATGCATTTTAATACTTTAAGATGTTTTATGAGTTTCTTTCTTTTTCCAGTCCTCTTTTTGTTTCCCTTTTCTCTTTCCATAAAAATGTATTATGTACTAGGAAGTCTATAATGCACAGGGGATACAAAATGACTAAAACGTATCGGTACCATCCTAGAGGTTATGGCCAAGTGACAGACATAGGTCTTTTTTAGTGGAAAAGATATTAAACATTCTGAGTGTTATTTTTCTCTACTGTTACTTAAATACGTGCATAACATAAAGTGTGGTACGCTCTGCAAAGGTTATAGAGCTTATTTAGCCATAAAATAAAAACATTATACAAATTAATTCAATGCAGCTTCGGAAACACATTAAAGTATAAAAAAGGCCCAAGGAAAATGAATAATAGCAATATTTTAAGACATGACATTGATGGAGCCCTCACCATACTCCCTGCACACATTATTCTCTTCAGTCCTCCTAACAACCTGTGACACAAGTATCTTTATTAATCGCTTTTACTGATGAGGAAATTGTTATATTTAGAAGATAAATTACATTCCAGAAATTGGGGGCATCTTTTACCATGAGCGTTCTTCTGTGTGTGCTTTCTGGGGTCTAGAGGCAAGTCAGCAGTTTTTTCATGTGTTGATATGCACCTTATTCAGAATTTATTTCCAGAATACATACACCTCTATATGTCCCCATCCCTACTAGAGGTTTTAAAACCTTCCAATTCTCTTTTACCTCCAAGCCTCTCAAACAGTAAGAACGCTTCTTCAGCTATATTGAATATGTTGCCTCTAAAAGATGAATATTATTTTTCAACCTTGCTTTTGGAATAGGATGAATATTTCATTCCCCTTGTAAAATTATTTGAACAATTCTGAAGCAACTGCATATATCGTAAGTCTAATATTTACATCCTATACAATGCAGCTCCAGTCTATACCCCCAGCCTCCCCTCCTGCCATCCCAGTCTCCATATTCCCCTTGTTTCTAACTACATCAGACAACAGACTGGTCTGTAAAAGTACCATACGTTCCCTGCCTCCAAGCCTTTGTTTCCATTATTTACTCTGTCTGGAATTTTGTTTCCCATTTTGTCTCTCACCATTTGGTTCAAGTGTCGTCTCTTTTTTACAAAATCAGACTGGTCAGATTGAATGTCTTCTGCATAATCATAATAATTTGTTTTATTATCATGATAGGATTTGTTTTATGTGCTTGGGGAGTAATTAGTAAGCAGGGATCCTGTATTCTCAACTTTAAGCACAGTGCTGGGCACATAGTGGTCTCTCAATAAATGTTTGTAGAATTGGATTAAGGAGTATTTTTCAGTGGTAGCTGCAATTCCTCCCCCAGATATATTTTTGTCATTCCACTGATGAGTTGTCATTTTTATTTCAGGCCTTTTGCATTTTAATCATTTAGTGGAATTCCAAGGTGACTTTCAAGTAACATGTTCTCTTCTTTGTTTTAGCATAGAAATTTGCTTTTTCTTCTAATAAGCAAATATGTATTTGTTGATGTTGACTTATCTTTGAATATTTCTCATGAAGTATAACTCTTTTCTTAAATTAACTTCTAGTAGAATAGACAAATGGTACACTATTAAATTGTTAATTCAAGAAGTAAACATTGAGTGCTTTTGTAATATTTAAGTTGTCCTTTAGCCCTCTGAATTGAAAAATACAAATATTTAAAAATATAACTAACTGAACATTTAGGAATTTTTCAACACTTGCTGAGCTATTATCATCAGCAAATGCTGAATATTTTTGTGGAATTAAGCCCAAGAAAGAACCGCTTTAGGCGTCATGTATTTATTTGCATATTTTCATTTTTTTCTGATTAAAAACATCTGACATTTGAGATGTCTAATACAAAAGATAAATGTTGTTACAAAGCACTGCTATCCCACTAGGAAGACTGAAGTTGAAAACATCTGAGAGATCATGATGACATCCTAGTACTGTATCCTTATTGTTGTGAAACATGCCTAACTTCAGAGAAACCCTCATTTATAAAACTCTCAGATCATAACATAGTATGAGTACCTTTCAACACTGTTGTCATAAGGAAGAGTATGCACTTGCCAAGGATAATTTCTATGAGGATCCAAACAGCACTGAATAATGTCTCACTATTTTCTGATGTTCCCAATTTATCCTTGGGTAGGATAGCCTATAAGTAGTTCATTGGTCAAGACTCAAATTTCCGATATAAGAGTTAGCTTTGTTTGATTTAAATAGGTGTTCATCTATATTAAAAAAAAAAAAATCATGAGTGAGAAGAAAGACCAGATTTAATTTCCAGGCCCCAACAATTTACTAAGAGTATGGACAATGTTTCTTAACTTCCTTGAGAGCTCTATTTTCCTAACCTCTAGAGCTTTCCTAGCAATTCTCTGTCTTGCTAAATCACATAGTTGCTATACGAATTAAATGAGATGATGGGTTTAATGACCCTTTTAACAAGATGTATAGAAATATTTCCAGCTAACTAAATAGGATCTATTTATGCGTTATTGTTGTTATATAAAAATATTTTACAAACTCTAAAGTTGTCTATGAAATGAGGTGGCATTGTTCTCTCCCTGTCTCTTCAGGGAATTACTCCAGTATCTTAGTCTATTCTGAACTATTGCCTGACCAGTTATTCTGTGTGCTGTAGACACTCAATAAATGGTATCAGACTAACTTGCCTAGCAGGCTGCCCTGTCTCTACCGAGGCTCTTCCATTCTTCACAGAAGTTGCATTTAGGAGTCTTCCTTTTCTCATTCATTTCCATTAAAATGTATCTTTCTCTGTAACAACGATAAGCCAAACCTTTTCCAGGACTCTAATCATTTGATCATTTCATGTTATAAAAATGTAAGTTCTACTAGGAAAGGACCTTATCTATCTCATATGTTATTGAACCCTAAATGCCTTCTTGGTGCTGATCACAATAGTAGGTGCTCAATACATACTGAATGAAGTAATGGATGAAGAATGGATGAATGGATGGATGGAAGGCTTTTATACTAAGGCTGTAAACTTGTTAAGGGCTGAGCTGTCTTGTACTAATGGATATATCCAAGTTACCAAGTGAAAGGTAATATTTGTTGATAAAAGCAAAGGTTAGGGTATTAATCCTCCCTGGTAATATATTATAGTTTATTTCTAATTAGGAAAATTAAAACCTTAATTAAAAAGTAAAATTTAAGAAGGAGAAAATGTGAAGCAAGTCTTGTGGCACATGAGAGTTTTCGTCATGTAAATATTTTCCTTTTCCATATAGGAGCAGGGACCACTAGGGGTTTTTAGCCTGGAGTAGAGACTACTCAGAGAAGCTACAACAACTACAGTTGTCTTTAAAAATGTAACAATATGTCAAGATTAAAAGGTCATATTTCTTCTGTATGGCTTTATCTGCAGAAACTATAAGGTAAAGAATTGTTTAATTGAACATAAACCTGTCATGCTTATAACTCAAACAATTATTCTGAGGTTAGTGAGTGATGCATCACTCAAGGTATTCAAGTAGAAACTGCATGACCATCTGGTGATCTTTAGTCATATGTTGTAGGGATGTTGGCAGAGGATGAGAACAGTTGATCTCCAAAATTGTACCTAGTTAGAAACAGTTCACCATAAAGACTCAAGAAAAATATCACAAGTTGAAAAGCTACATTTTGCCTATATATAAGTCCAAGCAAATCTAACTATTGAAAGACTTCATTTTCATGACTTCAAATGCATTAAAACTTTCACTGGGATTCCCCAAATCCTGGTCCTATTATACATATGCCATTAGATTGGTCCTCAAATTTGGCAATTTCAGAGACATGACCACTAATATTTACGCTGGGCACCTATGAAGAACTGCCTTCTAATGATCATTTCTTGATTAAATTCAGGTGTCATATCACAATGTGGAAACTTCGTATTTCTGTTATACAAACCTCAGTGAAGGAAATAATATTCTAAGCATTTCTCAACAGAGTCTGGCAATGTGAATAGAAAGCTCTCCGGATCTATTGCAAAGACAGTATTATAAAGGGGATATTTGGCCGGGCGCAGTGGCTCACGCCTGTAATCCCAGCACTTTGGGAGTCCGAGGCAAGCAGATCACGAGATCAGGAGATCGAGACCATCCTGGCTAACCCGGTGAAACCCCGTCTCTACCAAAAACACAAAAAATTAGCCGGGCATTGTGGCAGGCACCTGTAGTCCCAGCTACTCGGCAGGAGAATGGAGTGAACCCGGGAGGTGGAGGTTGCAGCGAGTTGACATCGCACCACTGCACTCCAGCCTGGGTGACAGATATAGGCTCCATCTCAAAAAAAATAAAAATAAAAATAAAAATAAAAATAAAAATAAATAAATAAATAAATAAATATAAAGGGGACATTTCTCTTTCTCTCTTTCTCCCTCTCTCCCTCACTCTTTCTCTCTCTCATTCAATATTATATATGACAGCTAGATTGTTATCTGAAACATAGTAAGTGCCCAATAAATATTGTGTTTTAGGGGGGCTATAAATACTGATATACTAAGTATGTTGCAACTTTAAAGAAGTACCAGGAGATTTTATAGACATTTGCTTTAGTCTAAATCTAAAAAAGCATTTCCCTCCCACACCAAATGATGCCATTTAAAATGGTGTTGATTGTAGCGAAAAAATGCTTGGGCCATCCACCTTCCCTGGATACCCAAACTAACTCCAGGTCAGAGGAAAAGTAGAACAGGGGACCAGGGTAATATGAGTGCTTCTTGGATGACATACCCCTTGAACAAAGAGTTCAGGCACCAACTGGCTTCCAAAGGACACAGAGTTGGCCATCAATTAACTTAGCAGGGGATAAGGGAAATAATTTATCATCAGATGAAGTCACTCATACCAGGTTTATGGATCGGTTCAAGATGGCTGTCATGCTTTGATAAGGGTTGGTTCCCTTTTTATTTGGAAATTCTGAATCTCATATTAGGCAGCTAAACAGATGGTCTTGGTTATAGTTTCCGAGATCCATAGAGGTAACCCAATAAATGCACGCATACTGTATGCACTCACCATCAATACAATCCAAACATCTAGTCACATAAAACATTGCCAGAAGTGTTAACTTTTCAATAGGAAACTCAATGTCTCTTAGGATTTAATGAATGTAATTAGTCTATTTTAGGATTTAATATGTAGAATTACTCTACACAATTAAACTTACTATATTTGAGTAATGTTCAAACAACTGCTAATGCACAATTCTATTGAACTGATTAAAACAGTGTATTTACAACTTCAAATCTTACTGATGATCTTTAGAAAACACCTCTGGGGAATGCCAAAAATATTTATTCTTAGGAGTAAAAGAGTATGCTTGTGTATTGTCTAGAACTGCCTGGATCTGAGTAAAATCTCTGCTCCTCCTCTCAGCTTCACTTCTGTTTGACCTTACATAAATCACTTTAGCTCCCAAGGTTTCTATTCTCATTTTTAAAAGAAAGAGATTGGAGTATATAGACCCCCAAGCTCCCTCTAGCTCTAAAGCCATGATTCTGACTTACATTACTCACAGCGGTGATCAGGTGGCCCTGACGGGGGCTGAGAATGGAATGGTCAAGTATGAGCATTCACTGGAAGAAGTACCCAGGGGAATATTAATAACCTGATGGTAATATTCCTTTATGGTGGTGTAGGTTCAAATGGCTCTTGAATCACACTCCAGTCTAATAGAGAGTCTCATTCTATTATTATTTTTAACAGTGACATAAGTGGAGGACATTAGCATGGGGTTTTTCAGTTCTGTTAGGGCTGCACAGGGATTTGTTGAGCTGAGCAAAGGAAAAATGATTGACTTGTACATTTAGTTTATTACTCTTATTGACTTCTGCAGCGCCAGTGCAGTTGTACTTGGAAGGCCCATAATAGCTAATAAAATAGGACTTTAGAATTGATGTAGCAAATAAAATGCCAAATAAGAATGCCATTATTATTAAAATGTAGCGACACTATTGATTTAAAATAAATATATTAACCAGTTTGCTGTGCATTTAGGACTGGACCCAGACATTGAAGGCACCATTTGGGTTACAGGTTTACATGACAAATGAAAGGCCTCTTACCGGGAGTAATGCAGTTTTATGTGGCAGAATTGCCATGGAAACAGAAATAAATCCTGAAACTAAATAGGACTGTGAATGCCCTGTCTTCTGAGTTCAGCTTGCCATTTTACATAGAAAATTCTCAGGAAGTTTGCCATGGTTTCCCTTTTAAAGGAAAAATTATTGACTTATTGTTTCTCAACTCATATCATTATTGAAACTTTTCTTTTCTCTGGAATTAGTGTGAAGATGGCAGGCTTAGACAAATAGATCCTACCCCTCCTCTCATGCCTCGGCTGGATTTTTATTTCACACACACACATAAACACAGACACACACACGCCTCGTACCTCTGCTTTGCAACTCCGGGTAGTATATAATTACCAGTTTTTCTTTATGAGTCACAATGCAGGCATGATCCTGAATGGTTCTGAAAGACACAGCTTCTAAAAGGCCACAGTGATATGTTAGTATGTTAACCAGTGTCTAGATGTGGCTCCCAGGGATCAGCCTCAGATGACAGCAGTAAATTTCCCTGCAATTCAGGGTATCTTGATATATACTTTTGCATATTTGTGTGCATATGTACCATTTGCAGAAAATGCCTCCAAATAAACACATTAGTATATTCTTGCTATTCTGCTCTTGGACTTGTAAATTTAACTAAGAGAGCCTGATGGATGACTAGTTTTTTCTTTATCCTCCAATTCCAAGTACTCTTGGACTGGCATATTTTCTGTGAATAAGTGCCCATGAGCCTTGAATTATCAGGCTAAGATGTCCTTTTATTTATTTATTCATTCATTCATTCATTTAGTACAATCATCACCACTATTTATTTCCAAAAATTTTCATCACCCCAAACAGAAACTCCCTATTCTCCTTTCCCCAAACCCCTGGGAACCTCTAATCTACTTTTTGTAAGACGTCTTTTTAAAGGCAGCCACTGGTAACTATTTACCCTTAAAACTAATTTCTCCCTTTCTAAAGTTACTCAAAGCATAGAGAAGTAGCCTGGGAACAGTTGATTGGCTGTCAGGTCTTTATAACCCTAGCCCAGAGCTAGCAATGATGAAACGTTTGTTTGCCTTCATGAAGGTAAGAACCAAACTTTTCTTATTCTTCATGGTGGCAATAGTGCCTAAAACTGTAAGTGACACATTGCAGAGATACAATGACTATTCCAGTATGAGTGTATTGAGACAAATAAGTAGGTTTAGAAGTCGAATTGCTCTTCTAATAACTCGAGTATTCATTGGAAATAAAAAGGAATGCTAAGCTGACACGCAAGCAAAATTGTCTGGGGTAGCTCTGCCTCTTTATTTCTCTTTGCCTATCACAATGTGGACCCAGCAGCAGAGGTTAAGAATTTGTGGGTCTTAATTCAGTTCCCAGTAGGATGCTGGAATAAAAGAGATCTTTCTTCTTGTCAATAATCGTTCAGTGGAGATATGGTCAAAGATTGCATTCTTTGCAAAGAATATGAGGAAATGTACTTGCCAGCAGCTTCCAGTCCTATATTTTTTAATCTCAATTATTTATGTATTTTTGTTGTCCAAGTTAAGAAGGACCAGAAAAATCTAGTAACTTGGCCTTATTTTCTAACTTGCTTTGAATGACTAGACAGAGCTTTGAATATAGAAAGAATTTTGCTGTTATGTGGATTAAAACTCACAGTGAGTTTTAAAAATAGAGGAAAATCAGATTTCCTGCTCTCCCTCTACATTCTAACTCATAGCTTTTGCCTGAAATTACACTGGTTTACTTATGACTATATTCAGTAGGTATCTCAAAATAACTGTTGACCTTGGGTTAATGGGTTGGTATATTTCTTTTAAATACGTTGGATAGTATTTGAAAATTCTGGTTCTAAATATCACTTCTCAATTAACCTTTTACAATTAACTAATTGACCCATATTTGTCCTGTTATGAATCAGATGCTGATGTTACTGACAGAGAAATGTTCAAGAGCTTGATTGGAAAAGGAGGTAGATAGTTTATCATATTGTGCTTTGCAAACACATCACTTAAAAATGTGGGAAACTACTATATGTCAAGAATTATGTAATCATGAGGAAAAATTTAAGGTGCAGATAAAAGTGTTGATAGTTAATGAAAAGTGAGATGAGGCAGGAGGCAATGGAATCCATGTGATTTACGGAGGGCTTTTTCCCTAAGCAGGGTGTTTGATGCTGCTGTAATTAGAAATTCTTTTTAAAATAACCTCTGTATCTCTCCTTAAAAAGGCCTACTTTTCAAATCTGTTGCAAAATACTAGTCCAGGTAAATTCTTCCCAGCTTTATGAGAAATTGAATACATTTGATAGTTGGGTGTCTTCTCAAAACATTCATATTATTATTTTTTTGTAAGAAGCTGGTGACAGAAGCTTGAACTAGAGTCACAGAGCTTGTCTAAGCTTGCTAGGAAAAGCACATACACATCCCAAGTTTTACTTACAGGCTGAATGTTACACACACCTGTCTTTGGAGACTGGGGTCTGAGTCCAAGTATTCCTGAGTCTTAAGTCTGTACCCAGTGGAAAGGTCTCTTTCTTTTAAAACCATAAGTAAGTCAGCACAACTGGCAGTATCTGCCCAGGACATGTCAAGGGAGATTGGCTCAACAATTGGATCTGCTTCTGCTTTGTAGGAAGAGAAATAAAAGCAGTCTTAGAAAATAGCTGTGGAAAATGACAAGATAAAGGAAGGAACATGGTATAATGAAGTGAATACCAGACTAGGAGTCAGACAATCTGAGTTCCAGTGTCAGCCCCACCGAGATTGGAAAGAGAATTAATCAAGCATCAGATTCTTTGTTTTTGAAAAGATAATAACAGAATCTTCCTTATAGACTTGTAGCACTAACAAGAAAAGTGTGTGTGTGCATACATGTACATACATGTACATATAAGCATAATAAGTATGAGTACACATGCACACACAGGACTGCATTGCAGGTGGTTCACAATTGCTGCTCTGTTCTTTAAAGCATAGTTTGATCATTTGTCAAGGAAGAAGACTTGCCTTGCCTCCCTCCCTCACTAAGCTGCTATGAATTTCTTACACAAATATCAGACACTGGTAAAAGATAATTGCTGTGTTCATTTTTTTTCAATCTGTGCCTTCAAATCACTATGTCTAGGGCACTAGTTTAAAACGGTGGATGCTGCATTTCACAGCAAAATCCCTGTCTTCCCTGTCCTGGTGGACCTTCTAGCCCACTTGAGCAAACAAAGCAGAGGTTCCTATAGAGTTAAACAGCAACCTGAGAATGAAGTGCAAGTATGGAACTGCCATCTGCTTTATATTATATCTTCAAAATAACTCCAGACCCTTCACAATCTGCTCTTCAGCTCCTTTTAACCTGCTTCTCTTTGACCCGTAAGACTCTCCTACTAACCCCATCACATATTTAAATTTTCTGTAGTAGCCCCAACCTTTTTGGCCTCAACGATTTATATTGTGTCATCCACCTCTCATTCAGATTGTGGAAATCCTGCCCTTCAAAAGAGACTAAGTTTGAATGCTTTCTGTGTATTTTCATCTGTATTTCATCGTTCGTTTTTGCATTATTTAGAAATACTCTCCCTCCTTTGAGCGTATTCCATGACTTTATAGGCTTCTTTTATAAATTGCCTGCTCATACCCTTTACCACTTTTATACTTTATTTTTCTTTTTTTTCTCCCATTTTTAAAGTGTTAACTCTGGCTATTCATTCCCATTGTCCAAAAGACCATTAGAAAAACCTGTTGATCAAGCAAAACTTAGCATCTTTAGCCTATTGCATAAGGAAGAAGGCCACATTGATAGAATATCTGTCATGTCTTAGAAATGGGGATTCAGAGGTAACAGTGATTTAGGATCTGCTGTGGCTGATTTGAAGTTGATCTTGCAAGGTGAAGAACTGCATGAAATGGGACTGAGTTTATGACATAATGGTGTTGGAATTGTGGACATAGTAAGTTGAGTCTCTTGAAGTGACTCTTGATGAGGAAGCTGTCAGTCTTAAAAAGGATGCTATTGTATTTACTTGAAAGCCTTATCTTCCAGAATTTCATTTGCTGGAGCAAGGAGCTAAGGTAGTTTTGCTAGTTCTTAGTCTTCTTTTACACAGGTACAGTGAAAGTCTATGATTAGTTTTGTATGTCAAACCTAATAGCGATGGTTTGTATACATTTTATAAAAATATAACTTATTTGTTTCCTTTTTTTTTTTTTTTTTTTTTT
>NC_045435.1:54869885-54909623 GCF_002776525.5 Piliocolobus tephrosceles | reverse complement strand
TTTTTTTGAGACGGAGTCTCGCTCTGTCGCCCAGGCTGGAGTGCAGTGGCACGATCTCGGTTCACTGCAAGCTCTGCCTCCTGGGTTCATGCCATTCTCCTGCCTCAGTCTCCCGAGTAACTGGAACTACAGGCGCCCGCCACCATGCCTGGCTAATTTTTTTTTTATTTTATTTTTAGTAGAGACTGGGTTTCACCGTGTTGGCCTGGATGGTCTCAATCTTCTGACTTCGTGATCCACCTGTCTTGGTGTCCCAAAGTGCTGGGATAACAGGCATGAGCCACCACGCCCGGCCAAATTGAATTTTTAAGTAATGAACCAATATATGTGGTAAGCATATGAAAACTTAAAACACTGGACATTACCAATGCTTTATTTTATTTTATTTTTTCCTAAGAGATGAGGTCTTGCTCTGTCATCCAGGCTGGGATGCAGTGGTGCTATCATAGCTCACTGCTACCTCAAACTCCTTGATTCAAGCAATCCTCCTTCCTCAGGCTGGCAAGTAGCTGGGACTACAGTCACTCACTACCATTCCCAGCTAACTACCAGTGCTTTAACTCACAAGGCTGTACCGGCTTTTGAATGAAACTGATTCTTCCATCCTAATGCATATATTTGAGTTTTTATAATGTATACATTGGTAGGAAAAGTTGTAAGGCCATATTTTTCTCTCTTTTTAATCTAAGGCTTTTGCATGTCCACTTACTTTAAAATTGCATATCCTCTCACACAAAATTATATAGTTCATGGGCATTACATTTTCTTAAATGTCATGCAAGACCTAAGAATGTTATCTACATATAAGGAATTCTCTTGTCAGTCCCTGACAAATTATATTCTGAATAGTTTAAGCAATTATTTTAAATTTTAATACTTCTCATGTAACTTATATTTATGACATATGTGTGTTAGGTGTTTTTAGTAGACACATTTGAAACAATCCCCTAATACTGATATCCTTTCAGGTATCTATTTTAGTTAATTAAAGAATATCTTGTGATCGTAACTATTTTTTAAAAAAATACAAATAAGAGAAAAAAAAAAGCTCTTACCATTGTCAAGGAATACTTTGAAAATCAAAATTTGCTTGGCTTTATGCTATAACAATAAACACAGTAACAATTGGGGTGTTGAGCCCAAAAGAGGCTACTTTTTATCAAAACACCCACATACAAAGTTTGTGTTCATCTAAAGATTCCTCATTTTGTTACTAATTTAATAATACAATGAAATAATTCATAAATTATTTTATTCTAATAGAATACTGTTTTCTCATGGAAGATTTCAATGAGAAAAAAATGCTATCACAAAATGTCTAAAGATCATTGCACTTTGTGGATGGAGTAAGAAGATTCCTACCAACTCCAATTCTCTTTTAGAGAAATCAATCCCTAAAAAGAGATGTGCCAGAAGGCATGGAGAAAAACCTTCCGCAGGGTGTGCCTCTGGTCTGGGCTACGTGATCTCCAATATTTTTAAAAGAGTAATTCTCAACCTTACTGTCAATTGGAATTATTTCCAGGGAAACATTTAAAAATACTGATACCTGAATCTCAACCGCAGAGAAATCTCATTTATTTGGTTTGGTAGACATACTAAATACTAGGAATTTTAAAAGCTCCCTAGGTGACTCCAATGTGCAGACAAAGCTAACAACCCCTGGTTAAACGGTTCTTAATTGTCAGTTTTGAGGAGGCCATTCCACATGCCGAAAGTTTACTTTCTGTTTCTACTAAAACCTCTGAGGAAGCAGAATGTCGACCCTAAAATAATGACCAAAAATGTAACATAATGCTAACATTTATTGAGGCTTTCCAATTCACCTGCTCAGGAACCTTATAAGGTAGTGACTACTGAATTTCACTGATTTAAAAAATTGAGGCTCAAAGAGGTTTAAGAACTTATACAAGGTCACCCAGTTCACAAATAGTGGCGCTTGGCTTTTTACTCAGGTATATTCATTGCATCTTAAATTCAGGTCATACAATGCTATTTAATCTGAAATTATGCACAAGAGAAAATATTATTAGTCAGTGCTTAACAAATAACAGAACATGCTGATGGGTAAAAACAGAATCCTGATCTTTCTCCTTAGAAACCCCGTGTTTAAGCAAAGTACTTTTATACATCAACTAATACCCAGAAGGCTCACTGGAGTATGTGTATCTGCTTGAGTGCTGATTTAGAAGGTGACCATGATAAATAATCAGCATTGACTACATGGCAGCAAATATTAATCAATGCCTTCCATAATGCCTCCTAAGAGACTTTGTTACTAGTTTTCCGAGTACTTAGATTTCAGAAAGGGAGGGCTAATCAATATTACAAAAAGTCAATGCAAACAATATGTCTTTGCGTTAATGTAACAGCTAAGCAGACATGCATTAAATCTTTCCTGATGATCTGGAAAGTAATATTCCCATTTGGTAGGGCGAATTCCAGAGAAGTTAGAACAGATATGGTTTTGTCCATACCAGTGTCCAATTTTATCGCTCTATTCTTTTGCCATCTGTTTCTCCACTTCCCCTACTCCTGTTGATTTTCCTTGAAAGTTCTACTTTTACTTCAATTTCATTTTAAACTCTTTTAGCTCTCTATATCTGAGGCTTAATCCAAAGGAGAGTGTGTGTGGGAGGGTTTTCCTCCTGTCAGCCAACACTGTCTATAAATCTGGACCCAAGGTTACTCTTCATTTTAAAGACTATATTGTAACCTCTGATCACTATTATGAGGTTGGGAAAAAAATTGAGTTTTTCCTTTTAATGGCTAGTGATTCAGGACAGAAGAAAACGAAGGGATATTTTCCTTTCAACCTGTGGTCTTTGTGTACTGTTATAACAACAGGGTCAGTAATTCTCTCAAGGACCTGAAGAATAGGAGTAATAAATCTTCAAAGAGAATCTTCTGTTATGAGGCTAAAGCCTAGGATTTCCCAGTCTTACGGTTGGCTAAGATACAAGTTATGATTGTCTGACAACAGGTCAAATAGCCCAGAGATACTGAATTCAGATATGTGCGACTGATTTACATGAGGATGATTTTGGTTTATCTGCTTTTTAGACCAAAATGAGAAAGGAGAAACTGCAAAGCAAGCCAATCACATGTTGTTCATCCTTCTCAACTTGACTGTAGCTCTCAAGGCCCAGCTAGAAAAGCCCATATTGTCTCTGTTTATGTATTAGGGTATCTTTTCATAAGATCAATGCATTTGTGACTTTTCAAAATCCTTGAGTAATCTAGAGAAACAAACTGATTCAAGATGCATTATCATCTGAACCTCTGTAGAAAGGACTCATGTCCTGGGTGGTAGTTGGCCATGTTAAATGGGCTGCTCAATGGCAATTCAGCACAGGAGCAGATACCACCAGTCATAAATCTATGTGCATCATGAGCCAGGAGTCTAGCCAAGGCATTTAGCCTCTCTGAGCTCTGGTCATCTGAGCTGGGGGATCTCCCCACAGTCTACTTTCAGTTGATTACTTTACAAAAGAGAAACATGCTTTTCAACTTTATACAAGTGTGAAGCAGTATTTTTTTTGTAGGAACCTAATGAATTTCACCACGTGATACATTTGTCTTTGAAAAATAATATTAGCACTGCCACAGGATAGAATAGTGATATGGTTTGGCTGTGTCCCCACCCAAATCTCATCTTGAATTATAATCCCCATAATCCCCACGTGTTGTGGGAGGGGCCAGGTGGGAGGTAATTGAATCATGGGGGCAGTTTCTCCCTTGCTGTTCTCATGATAGTGAGTGAGTTCTCTCGAGATCTGTTGGTTTTATAAGTGTCTGTCCTTTCCCCTGCTGGCCCTCACTCTCTCTCCTGCCACCCTGTGAAGAGGTGCCTTGCATCATGATTGTAAGTTTCCTGAGGTCTCCCCAGCCATGTGGATGTGTGAGTCAGTTAAACCCCTTTCCTTTATAAATTGCGCAGTCTCAGGTATTTCTTCATAGCCGCATGAGAACAGACTAATACAAATGGTATGAACCTACTCAGCTAAGAGTGCCAAATATGAAAGAAAGGACCACTCAATCAAGGCAAGTTATTGGCCTCAAGAAAACAGCCATTCACTTCTCTTTTCTTCTCCTTTGGGAAGCTCTCTTCAGGAAATGGAAAAAATTGGCTCAGGAGGAAGTAAGTTCTGGATTTAATCTGACCGATGTAATTGATTTGGTGCCTGCAGCTCCATTGTTGAAATGACATGACCCTCCCTCCTTGTCTTCACAGATAAAGCCAAGATGTCAGGGCAGATTAACTTCATGGCTCCTTTCTGCTTTACGCGTTGAATTTAAACCATAATGCTTGCAAGTGGAAAACTAGAAAGCTGGAAGGAGGACAACAACAAGTACTCTGCTTATCCTTCAGTCCAGTCTTCCAAAAATACTTGGAAATAAAGTGAATAAAATTCTGTTAAAACGTTTTGACACGGGTCCCCTTCAATTCTGAATAAACACAATGTTAGTTTCCTTTAAGTTGTAGGTTAAAAAATTGTTTTGTTTTCTAAAAATTCAATAAAGAAGTAGCATTCACTATTTGAAAGAAAATATGAATATTTATAAACAATGCTTGAAGCTGTTTTTCCATAAACAACATAGGCACTCATTCATTCAGAAAGCTTGTTGCTTTGCAGCATATTAATTTATAGTCCACATGCCTAGCTACAGGAGGATACAAAATGCTCTGCAGAAATTGGTTGTTTTCAATTACAGTATTAGTCAGACAAATGATACATATTTTTCAGTTTACCTTCTCTTGACTCTAACATTAGCCACATGAAGAGTATGATAATACTACCTCACATGTTTCCCAAAGTATAGGCAATTTTTAAATAGAATTTTTGCTCATAATGCGCACTGGATGGGGAGATTTTCTCCAAAGAATTTTTATATTAAGATCTTTCTTGGAGCCTTTGTAGTGCATGTGGCCAGTTTTAAATCTAAATACTTTAGAGAATAGGATAATTATAAACCAAGAGAAATATATATATATATATATATTACTTTTCATACATATAGGCTAGACTGAATGCTGCTCCAGGTTTGGTGTGTGGCCTCCCTTTATCAGAAATTCCAGGCCTGGTTGTTAAAACTCAGATTTCTGGACCTGATCTCAGACTCAAAATTAGAACATATTAGAGTAGATACGTAAAAAATAGCATTTTAAATAACATCCAGGTAGCTCACAGAACAGGGATGTTGCTGAGAGAACGGGATTCAAAGAAAGGTTATATATGGATTGATTGGCAAGTTGAAAAACACAATAAAGAGAAAAACCTAGGGAGCCTCTGGCCAGCTTCACGGTTACTTCAATGAGCCTAGACAAATCCCTTCACCCTTTTGATGTTTTATTTCCTCCTCTGTACAATGGGCAGCTAAGTCTAGAGATATTGCTGCATGTTTTTGCCTCTTACACGATGGCTGAGTGGTTGCCAGGCATTTTCCAGCAAAGTTTAGCTGCTCATCGCTATGATTCTTACTACTCTCATTTGAAGTGCCCATTACCGTTACTCCTATTTCATAAGTGAGAGAGCAGAGAATAAGAGAAGTAAAGTGACTTGCTGAAACTTGCAGCTACTAGAACCAAAGCCAGAATCGATTGCTGTGATTCCCAGTCACATTCTCTATAATTCAACTATACTTCAGTGTTAAATACAAGGTTTATATTTGAGGAGCATCACATATTCAAAATTGTATTTTATTGCAGAATTTTAAAATAGTTTTTAGACTTCTTGAACTGGATACACATTTTTAAATTACTGCTGGTGGATATATTTTGCAAGGATAAAAGATGATCCTGAGAACCTTGTCTAGCAGCCCAATAATGCATAGTGTGGTATTCAGGAAGTTGGAATTATGTACTTAGATACAAACTCTGTAGGACTTTCTTGAAGTTGCCTTTATGAGAATTTGGTAGAAATGTTAAATCCATAGAGTGGTAGAGTCCCATGACTTCTGTGACCATTCTTGATTTAAAAAAATTGGGAGACCTATTTTGATCTCTAGGTAATGATAGAAACTGAGTTCAAAGTCACTTAAGTAAAAAGGGAGCTTTATTGGCTCACATGGCTTTAAAGCCCCTGATTAGTTGGCTTCAGGTATAGCTGGTTCCAGGAATTCAAAGGATGGAATCAGAAATCTGTTCTGTTTCTTGGTTGTAGTTTCCCTAGGTTCATCAAATGAGTTATCCCTGTAATGTAAAGGAAGGCATGCCAGAAAGTCAGGCTTATATCCTCTCTTTTGTCAAATTGAGGGAAAAGAGAACATTCTCATTGTTTCATGAAATCATCAGGCTTAAATTGCCAGGAGGATGGACATATGCATATTGGCCAGGTGTGCGTTAAATGTTCATTCCTGTTACCAGAGAGCAGGGAGGGGCAACCTAGACCACCCTCACCAAGAAAGGATGAAAAAGGGATGATCAATGCTGGAAGAGCAAGCACCCCAGATGACCATAGCAAGTGTGCAGCCTTTAGCTCAAAATAAGAGCTTGTTCAATATTAACTTACTATCATTACTGTCTTCAATGTTATCACCATTATTTTGCTAAAATACAATAACTACTGCTGAGACAACTACTACTTTAGACTACTGTTTATGTCTTTCTTACATAAATAAACTATTTTAATAAAAGAATGAAAAGGAAAAACATTGGGTGTTGGTTTATAAGTGGTGAATACACTTGGACTGGCATAATTAGATCTGTCACCAGTTAGACAGGAATTATTAGATTTGAAGTCAAATGTCCCTTTTGAAACAAGGTCTGTCTCTCTAGACAACGCTGAAGGAACTTTGACGAATTTACTCTGTGACATCTGGGTTCTCTACCTCCTTCCAATTCACAAGAGGTGTGTAAAAATAGTGTCTGTAAAATAAACTCTGATTAGAGAGACAAAAGAAAATTAAAATGCTTTGACATCATCCACGTTTCTAAAACTTGTATTTTCTCATGTCACCAACACTGTATTACAAATTGTGTATTACCACTTCTCTTTTCAGATGAAAAAACCTCAGTGATATGGTTTGTGGTGTCTCCACTCAAATCTTCTCTTGAATTGTAGTTTCTATTATCCCCACATGTTGTGGGAGGGACCAGGTGGAGATAATTGAATCATGGAGGTGGTTCCCCCCAACCTGTTCTTGTGATACTGAGTTAGTTCTCACGAGATCTGATGGATTTATAAGGGGCTTCCCCCACCTTCACTAGGCACTCTTTCATTGTCTTTCCTGCTGCCCTGTGAAGAAGGACCTGTTTGCTTCCCCTTTCACCAGGATTGTGTGTTTCCTGAGGCCTCCCAGCCAAGCTAAACTGTGAGTCAATTACACCTCTTTCCTTTATGAATCACCCAGTCTCAGGCAGTATCTTTGCTGCAATGTGAGAACAGACTAATACACTCAGTGGTCAGGGACTCAAGTTAGTTCAGTCATTCAGCAACCATGTATTGAGCTCATCCTAGGTGGCAAGCAGGAAGCTAGGACTGTAAACACTGTCTGCATATGCTTCCTCCTGCTCAATCATGGAGGTCCTAAGGTAAGAAAGTGGTATCCGGACACCTGGACCTCTGTTTCTTTTTCCTAAATCACATGTCCTCAAAGAACAAAATTTGGAGACTATTACAGGTTAGTAGAAATCACTCTATTCCCTCAGAGGCTAGTTCTGTTTATAGCACTCTCTGAACGTGTCCCACAGGGACGATTCCTACCATAATCTCTTTAAAAATTAGTTTCAGTTGAATTTCATGTTTGTTTCTTTCATCAGGAAACTAATACAGAAAATTAGTCAATGAGGGTGGTAGTGTTAAGCTATCCATTCTCCAACTGCCAGGTGGAGAACATATCAGGTAGCGTACCCTGTAGAAACTGGGAAGGAAGCAGGGCAGCTGAAAGGCTTGATTCTGACAGCAGCTGTCTGAAGGAGCATCATGTTATTGAAAATATGTCTGTAAAAACAGGATATGCTACAAAAGGATTGTTGGGATGTTCTCATACATCTAATGTGGAAAATCATACAGAGTGAATGTTGCTCTCATATTATGGTATACTCAGACTATTAATAACATCTAAAGACAGGAATTATTAGATTTGAAGTCAAATGTCCCTTTTGAAACAAGGTCTGTCTCTCTAGACAACGCTGAAGGAACTTTGACGAATTTACTCTGTGACATCTGGGTTCTCTACCTCCTTCCAATTCACAAGAGGTGTGTAAAAATAGTGTAAAAATGAACTCTGATTGGAGAGACAAAAGAAAATTAAAATGCCTTGACATCATCCACATTTCTAAAACTTGTATTTTCTCATGTAATGCACCAACACTGCATTACAAATTATGTATTACCACGTCTATTTTCAGATGAGAAAACCTCAGTATTATGGTTTGCGGTGTCTCCACCCAAATCTCCTCTTGAATTATAGTTTCTATTATCCCCACATGTTGTGGGAGGGACCAGGTGGAGATAATTGAATCATGGCGGTGGTTTCCCCCAACCTGTTCTTGTGATAGTGAGTTAGTTCATGTGCCTGGCTCCTTGTTGTTTTCCATGCCTTAGTTTATTTATCCCTATAGTAATCCTATGCACTGGTCGCTTCTTTCATCCTATGACTTGATGCCACTTTGCAGATGAGGAAATTAATGCACAGGGAGGCTGAAATTTTCCCAAAGTCTTCTTTAGGAAGTAAAGCTGGATATTGAACCCAGGTAGCTTGTGTCTGGAGCCTGAGCTCATAAACCATCCCGAAGTCTATTACCTCCATCCCCCTACCAAGAAATAGGATGTTTCTGTTGTCGTGTCAGTTTATGCAGACTTGGCTACATGCAATATTTTAAGTTTTCATATAAAGTGTTAAAATGTCTGATGTTAATAAAGGAGGTAAAAGGTAGAGTGTTGTCTTTCAATAGATGAAATTTAAAAGAAATGTATTTGGCCATAGTGATATTTACTTTAAATAATGCATCTTTTCTGGGCTATTATAGAGAATTCTGAGATATTTCAGTCTAAGTTTAATTTATGAAGAAGCTAGGAGACTTCACAAAGCTACTTAATATACTTATTATTTATTCAGCCACTATTTTTTGAGGGATCTATTATATTACATGTAAATCATGTTCATGACTGGGGACACAAAAATGAATGCATTTAATGGCTACCCTTAAGAATCAGTATGAAGAAGCTAAGAGAGTCAAACTCAGAAGCAGAAGTTAGAAAGGTGGTTGCGAGCAGTTGAGGTGAGACAGAAATGGGAAGTTGTCACACAATGTCTTTAACATTTCATGATACAAAATTATTAATTTCCAGTGATCTGCTGTACAACATAATACCTATTGTGAATAATATGACATTGTACCCTTTAAAACAAGTTAAGAGGAGAGATCTCATGTTAAATTTTCCTAACAGAAAACAAACCACAAAAGGATACAGGAAAATTGCAGGCGATCGATGTTTAGTAGTTTGATTGTGGTGATGGTATCAACAGTACATGCATCTGTCCAACTCCTCAAAATGTATTATTCATTAACTATGACCACTTTTTATATATCAACTACACCTCAATAAAACTTAAAAACAAAAAAATTAAAACATTTTAAAAACAAGTTATGGTCAATGAGAAAGGGATGAACGTTCTGTTTGTATCTCTTAAAGCTATATACAAGTACACAGTGGACAGTGGGCTTAAATGTCTCTGGGCATATTAGAAGGGTCTTATTTGTACCCTGATATCAGAATAGGTGACTCTAAAATAAAAAGACATTTCTGGGTGAGGGGAGCTAACACAGTAGTGGGAAGGTGTCAGTGTGAATTTTGTAAGATGTTACATCAGCACTTGGCTGATAGGTGACCATGGGGTTCATCTCCAATTATAGAAAACGAGAAGTGTCTTGGAGGTGTGAAGCAGGAAACATGTATAGTAGATTATTAGTTCTTTATTTTTCATTTCCAATATTCTAAAACTAGACAACACAGAGCTAGAGATAGGGGTAGAATTTAGGCAAGGAATGTGGGGCACCTGTTAATAGCTATTAGAAAGCTTTTCTTGAGAGTAAATAAGCTTCCATCTTGGGACAGACAAAAAAAAGTGAAAATAAAGGTGTGTGCAACTAAGCAAGAAAGTACGTGTGTTGGTTTGTTTTCTGTGTCAACTTGAGTGGGCCAGGGTGCCTGATTAAACATTGTTTCTGGATCTAAGAGGGTGTTTCCACAGAAGATGGGTAAGGTGGAACTCCTTCCCCAATGTGGGTACCTATCCTCCAATCCTTTGAGAGTCTGACTAGAAGAAAAGGTGGGGGAAAAAGGAATTTGCCCTTGTTTCCTGCTTCACTGCTTGAGCTGGGTCGTCTCATCTTCTCCTGCCTTCAGACTGGGATTTATAACACTGGCTTTTCTGACTGGCCTTGGAGTTAGTTTTCCTCGGTCTCCAGCTTGCGGACAGCAGATTGTGGACTTCTCAGGCTCTGTAATTACATGGTAAATCAATTTCTAATAATAAACCTCAATCTTTCTCTCCTTTTTCTTTTTTCTTTCTTTTCTTCCCTTATAATACGTGTGTGTGTGTGTGTGTGTGTGTTTTATTTCTCTAGAGAACCCTAATAACAGTACTGACCAGTAATTAATTTATCTTATTCTTTCTCATGTTCAACATAAATGTGTTTGTTTTGTGTGACTATTGCTTTTGATCTGAATAGAGTAAGCGGTCATTTGCATATTCATTTTCTGGGTCACATAAATTATAAGATACCTAATGAGGATAGGGCATTGAACTTTGGGGTTAGAGAAGAAGATACATCAGTTGAAGGCTTCATGGACCTGCCTGTCAAATGACAATATTTGTAGCTGGCCACCACCTTCTCTGTTGTCCTGCTTTAATGTACACGCTCTGGACGAGATGGTGAAGATGGGAATGGAACAGACTGGTCATTACATCTCCATTTTTACTGTCTTACCCGTACCTCTCACACTCCGATATGCTTCACAATTCTGAAAAGCTCTTTTTATATTATACTCTTATAAATCCATTGTTACTCCTAACTACAGCTCAACTCGTTATTGATTCATGTAGCAGGAGAGTGGAAGGCCTGTAAGTGAGAAGTTTCATAGTTGCTTACCCTCTCACCCTACACATAATGTCACCTCTTGGTTTAGATGACTGTCACCAGAGAGAAAATGCCTCCAGACAGGGTACAGATATGATTTGCAGCTCATTAAAAATGACCGTTCTTTGCTGCTGATGCCTAATGTTAGTATTTGACTCATATTAGATTTTTGGTGAATTTTTACTTTGCCATTGCTAGCGAGTTTTAAAATACCAAACATATGTCCCTGTTGTTTAAAGAGTTGCACTTTAGAGTGAATTAATGGGAATTTTCACAACACGGTGATCCTAGAGTTGTGGCAGTTTTTGGTGATATCATTGAAGTTGTCAAGACTCAGCAATAAAGCAAATAAAAGAGATAGTAGTTGCCTAAATGTCTCTGGAATATCAGGGGAGAAGTTACAGCATTTGCAGTGAAAAAAGAAAAAAGTAAAAAATGATGTATTTACATGTATTTTCCAGCTTCAAAGGAGCTTAATATATGCCAGTAATAAAAGATTAAGGATGTAAGTGAGTGCTGTTTACTGCTTGGACAGTGTGTGCCACAATTCACTAATAGGTCAAACACTGAAATTAGGATATCAGTGTTTCATATAGATGTGTCCTCCCATTTGAGATGGTTGTTAAATATGTATCATATGCCTCACATGCCTTTACAAACATGTCTCCTAACCTAGGAATGAGGAGAGCCAAATGTTCCTATCAATATTCTGCTCTCAACTGGATGCATAGCTTTGAGTAAATCAACTTAAAATTGTTTTTCTAGATAAAGTACTAAATTTTTAGCATCATATATGAGGCCTTCTATTGTCTAGCCTATTCAGCCATATGAAATTACTGCAGTTTTCCAAGATGTGTCATGCTTTCCTGTGCTTCCACGGCTTTTTTTTTTTTTTTGAACACCATGTTGTTTTTTGGTTTGTATTTTGCCTGGAACACTCTTCTCATCTGCCTCATTAATTCCTCCTTGTCTAAGGCAACCTGGATATCCCCAATTCTTTTGTAGCCACCATATTCAGCCTATAGTTGTAGCCTTTCGAGATTCTGGATTAATTTAGAAAAGACAAAGAGGCTGGTCCCTCGGGAGACTTTATTGATGTTGAAAATCATCTTTTCCTCATGAGAGGACAGGTGATGCAATGCTCCATACCGAGATGAGAAAAAATATATTAATAAAGAAGTTATAAATAACCTCTTGCCCATTATTTCTATGGCATGCCCATTTTACTTCCCTTACCATGACAACCTGCCTCCCGTGATGAGTAGCTGATCTTTAACAAAAGAGACAGGAGGGGTGGACTCTGGTAATTGCCTTTTTCTGTTATTCTTGACTTCCAGTGAAGTCATACCAACCAGTTTCAGCGTTATTTTAATTCACTTTCATGACCACTCACAACAAAAATCCTACGAAGTTTTTATAGGTAGGGAAATGTTTTGATTTTTGTTTTAATCCACTGAGATGTTGCATCATTGCAACATAATCTACCCTGGACTGACTAATACACCAAAATTCAAAAGAATGAGGTCCATAACTCTGTCCTTTTACAAACTTCCAGAAAGTTTACAGACAGGAAGAAACTGAAATCTTCAGAGGCAGAAAAGGCTTGTCCAAAGACAAATACCAACCTTATCAGGGTTTAGAGGAAAAAGTGTGAGTGTGTTCTCCAAATGATGCGCCCATTGTTTATACCCATATCTGACACTGGAACATAAAAACTTTAATGAAAGAGGATCTTTTCTTCTTTCCACAAGAGAGACCTGAAAGTTCATGTTTAAAGGACTAGAACGTACCAAACCTTTAGGATATGAGGGAAAGAGATTTGAGCAGAGCTGTGATGTTAATTATGATAGCACATTAGTATCATCTGGAAGATTAAAAAAAACAAAACAGCAATGCACAGGTCAACATTACCTAAGATTCTGATATATTTTGCCAAGGGTTTGGTACATTTCACAAATAGCCTGTGTACTCTACAGGTTACAGAGATTATTTAACTTCTCTATGCCCTTGTTTCCTCATCTGTGAAATAGTGATAATAAGAACACTTTATTAGATGGTAAGAAATGAATGAAAAAATTTCCATAAAGTCTTACAACAGTGGCTGAAACAGAAAAATTACCCAATAAAATGTTATTGTGTTTCATATTATTAATAATTTTCCCAATTTTCCATTTGTTGAAATAGTCCCTTAGAGAAAAGGTTGGCAGGTTAAATTCAATACATATTTCAGTTAGGATTTAGTTTAACCACTCAGAGTAAATGTTAAGGTTTTTAAGAGCGGTGACAATGGCTTTCTTATTCCTGTATTTTCCTAGTGCCTAGTCCTGGGTGAATACTGATGTTCAACAGATACATATCAGACAACTAGATGAACCAACAAATCAAGCTAACATAGCTAACATCACTTAGCAGTTATTCAAAATAATATTGTGTTCCAAAGTGGTTCCTTCCAGTTGGTTCTTGGTCTCGCTAACTTCAAGAATGAAGCCTCGGACCCTCGCGGTGTTACAGTTCTTAAAGATGGTATGATGGAGTTTGTTCTTCAGATGCTCAGATGTGTCCGGAGTTTCTTCCTTGTGGTGGGTTTGTGGTCTCGCTTGATTTTAGGAGTGAAGCCGCAGACCTTCGCAATGAGTGTTACAGCTCTTACAGTTGGCATGTCTGGAGTTGTTTGTTCCTCCTGGTGGGTTTGTGGTCTCACTGACTTCACCAGTGAAGCTGCAAACCTTTGCAGTGCGTCTTTCAGCTCATAAAGGTGGTACAGAACAAAACAGTAAGCACCACCAAGATTTACTGTGAATAGCAAAAGAACAAAGCTCCGGCAGTGTGGAATCGGACTGCAGCACCTTGCCGCTGCTGGCTTGGGTGGCCAGCTTTTAGTGCCTTATTTGGCCCCACCCACATCCTGCTGATTGGTCCATTTTACAGAGTGCTGATTGGTGCATTTTACAGAGTGCTGATTGGTCTGTTTTTACAGAGTGCTGATTGGTGCGTTTACAAACCTTTAGCTAGACACAGAGCACTGATTGGTGTACTTACCATCCTTTAACTAGACAGAAAAGTTCTCCAAGTCCCCACTCCACCCAGAAGCCCAGCCAGCTTCACCTCTTAATATCAGGGTGGAATTTGGAGGGAGCTAGTATTTGAAAAGTACACATTCCTATAACACCAGAAAGGACTAAACAAATATGCAGGCTCTATGCTTTCATAGTTTTGCCAAAGGAAATAGGTCAGATAGACAAAAACTCAGCTAGACAAGAACAAGGAACATTATTTGGTCTACTCAAAAGAGAGAAAACAAGAGTTTTTAGTGGATAACTGGTAGACATGGAAAAATAGCATGGAAAAAAGCCAGAAAGTAGAAAATCACTGAGGCAACAAAAAGCCTCAGATTTGAATTCCTAGAAAAGTTGGATTTAAATTCTGATGTCTCACTTACTTGCAGAGTGATAATGAAATTGATTTCTAATTTTTAAAATGGGAAAATATAACATTGACATATAATCATATTTAATCATCACAATATGTTAACATGTCTATTTCAGTGCCTTAAATGTACATATCTAAAAACTTAGTTGAATCTAAAATATATTTAAATTCTTCTCAACTATTTGCAAGATTTGCCAGTGTTTGATGTATTTTCATAAAAATATAATTTTTTGGTAATACAAAGAAACTTTCAAGCATCAGAGCTGCCCAATAGTTAAAGAGCTATTTTAGATTATATAAACTTCACACTTCTGACACGGAAAGTATTCAAGCAAATTTCCATTAAAAAGCATTCTTACATCTCTAATAATAGGTCTTATATCATTAGTATAAAAATTTTCAATAGTGATTTGTATATCACAGACCACAAACTATTTTACATACATTTTTATTACATGGCAATTGGAGTGGGAAGGGAGGCTCATTTTAAGAGAATTCTGAGGCTTCTTTGCAAACATTATAATTCTCAATAATAACAAAGTTCAATCAAATGTAAGTTCCAACCATGCTTAAGTTCTTAATCAATTGATCACATTGCCCCAGGTATATAAATGGCTGTGTATATAAATGCTGGGTAAGAAAACATTTTTCTGTAAAGTCCTAAAGTAAATATGGTTCTGTGAGCCATAAAATCTTAATCCCGATTACTCAATTCTGCCATCGTGTGATGAAAGTATCTACAATGAATGGATGTGGCTGTGTTTCAATACAACTTTATTGGTAGTAACAGCTAGCATGATTTGATTGTTAACCTTTACTATGAACCTGTTTGTCACCTTCACCTTATTTAGTGTTTTTCTCAGACATAAATGCTGAGGAAAGGAGAGCTGATTTGAAGTTGGAAAACTTGGTCAGATCTCATGTCCTGGGCCATCTATCTCCTAATTGTATGTCATGGAACAGGAGATCTCAGCTTTTCTGAGCCTAATTTTTTTTTTTTTTTTTTCTGCCTCACAACTGTTGCAAAGATCAAATGAACAGGGCAAATGATAGAGAAAAATTATAGACTGCAAAGTGCAACATAAACCTGGATTTCTTTAATAGCCAAGGCAGCTATCATGGTGATTTTAGAGAAGACAAAGATATGACACAGAATTATCCTAATCTTTTATGTGCAATGATAAAAGAGAGAAAGGGAGCATTTATTCTGAGTGTTCTTACCCTGTAAACGACTTGATTCTGAGAGCACAGGTCTGTGAGACAACAGTATTTAAGAAAACAAATCCTCCATGCAAATAATGACTTCACATAATTCCTAAGTTTTGAGAACTATTTTTTTAATAAAAGCCAAGAGTATGTAGAAATTAGATAAATCAGTGAGAGAAATAATATTGTGAACTTACTATTAAATTATTATTTCAAAAAAGTAATTGGCGATTAATGCTTAAAACCCCAGTTTTAAGAAACATTATATTCAACAAGAAGGTTGATCAAATTTTAGAAGAAATGGATGTGTGTCCATTATTAATCCTTTGTTTTATTTTAATGTTTATTAGATCAGTTTCTACAGCTTTCTCAAAATTTCAAATATATATAATACATCTATATATATCCATTATTTTTATTCTGTCTTATAAAAGGTGCTTTGAAAGCATACATATAATTTCCAATGACTAGTGAAAAACTTAAATATTGAGCAATCCACTGAACTTTTCTTTTTTTCTGTTGCTGAAGCCACTTTGGTTGGATCTGTCAGAGGTTATGCACTGCACTGATTAATAAGATGTGATGGTTGCTGTTTGACTGAAGAGGAGAAAATTCAAACATATGAATAATGAAGATATTATAGGCACAGATATTGAGGCTCAAGACTAAGAGAGGAAGAAAAGGAGGCCAGTCAACAGAATAGGCCATGTGGATTGAAGTATATCAGTTAATATTCAATTTACTACATTTGAGGAGCCAAACATTACAAATATTTGTTGTTTCTAAATCAAATCTAATTTAGCTCTGAGCCCCGACTTCCCAAAAGTGGCATAAAGTTTAATAGCAGTTTGATTATTTTTTAAAAATGATGTCATTAAGCTGAAATTTATTTAGATCATTATGATATTGTTTCATATAGTATCCAAGTATTCATTTTATTCAAGAAAATCACTAGCGGTGAGAAAAATATTATATATGAGTTTCACTTTTAACCTTGATATATTTACTAAATTTGTGCTGCTGGAAAGGTGTTTAACTCCCTTAAGTCTGAAGTTCCTTTCTATATGAGTAATATAAATCACAGCTATTTGACCAATACATGGCAATTTCTTACAATGTATTAGACATCATTTCAATTTTACTTGATCTGACATTTTATTACAGACTTAAATTGATCTACTTCCATCCATTATTATTATTAAGAATTTAAAAACCTCATTTATGGTACCTCTTTTCAGAAAAATATAAGCAAAAGTAGAGCAAGTTCCTCTAGTCTAGAACTCTGCAAAATTTCTTTATCCTTAACCCTACTAAGTCCATTGTATAATGTGAATGGCCATTGACTATGAGATTGCTTCCACATGAGGATAAATTGAAACAAAACTAATTGCTCTCTCATTTAATGTTGCCATTATTCCATCAGAAAAAAATTATTATTACTTCTTCTATTTCCTACACAGAGGAGAGTTAGACCTTTGTATCCTCCAGCTCTGGAAGGATAATAAATCAACTGTTCCAGTAAAAGTTTAGATTCATGGAAGTAGTGTGGGTAATTTCTTTCAGAAGGGGAGAACTCTGAAGTTATGGTTGGAGAAGAGTGAGGTAGGCCTATAAGATGGATTCTTTAAGACTGGGGGTACAGAGAGAGCCACTGCTGTGAGAGTAGGAAGAACATGTGCCCTCCTTATTCATGGCACCCTCTCTTCCAATGGGCTACATTTCACATGGAGGAAGGGCATGCCACATGCAGAGTGGTCCTACCTCAATGAGTGTCTTGGCGGTGGTCAGAATGAGTCACTGACCAAAGCTCTCTTCTTCTTTGTTCCTTTTGGATACATAAGCAATGGAGAAACGTTACAACTTGAGAGGAAGAAGATGCCATAAACATAATGGATAAATAATGAAGAATATTTCTCTCTACTGTTATGGTGAAATCTTCAGAATATATTATTCATTTAAAAAACTGATGTTATAGTATAATACTTTTCATAAAAATGAAGAAATATAACACCTATATTTTAATAAGTGTAAACAAAAATATACATACTGATTTAGTCATTGTGTTGACAGAGATAAATGAAGAAAAAATAATGTAGGGAGAAGAATAGAGTGTGTGCTGTGTTTTAAATACAATGGTCCAAGAATCCTCTCTGAGATGTGGCGTTTAAGCTGACTCGTGAACCAAGTGAGCCAAGGGTTAACAGGGAGAAGAGTATTTCTGGATAGAGACCTGTGGGATGTGCTTAAGTCCCTGAGGCTGGAAGGGAATTAGTCAAACATGAAGTGAAAGAAAATACATTTGGAGAAGTGGGTGTGTGTCAGATCACTTAGGGCCTTGTGACCCAGGGTAGGGGTTTGTGTTTCCATTGGAAGGTATTGACCAGGGAAGAGATATGAACTAACTGCTTTATATTCTGAAAAAAATCCCTTCTGGGTTTGAGAGAGGACTCTAAGGCCTATGAGTGCTCTAGGCCAGAGACTGCTGTAATTTCCACAGGAGATATGATATTGCCTCAGAAGGGGAATCATGAGTAGTAAATATGGTCGGATATGATAGTGTTTTAAAGGAAGAGCTGTCAAACTGGAAGTGCTCTGTGAGAAAAGAAGAGGAATCAATGAGGACTCTGAAGATACTTTTGTGCAGAGGCAAATATCTGGGTAAATGAAGACGTCTTTTATTGAGATGGAAATGAGTTCTGGAGATGCAAGAAGAAAAGAATCAGGCATAACAGTATCTTTATTGTTTATTTGTACCATAAATATTCCCCAGAAAAAAAGTGTCCTCGATGAGATTTTTTGCTTGTTTGTTTTTTTGTTTTGTTTTGGAAATGGGAGATTCAAATTATTGCTACAGCATAATACTTTTATTGGAATCATGTAACATTTTGAAAGTACAGGGCCTTCGCAATTCTAGCAGATTTAAAAAGATTTGGTAATTAGTTCATACTTAACCACAGCCTGACAGCCTTTGCAACTTCTCACAATTTCATAGTAAATCTTTAACAGCAAGGCCTCTTTAAAATGTTTTACTTAAACACACAAGGCATGCATTTATATTTGAAAATGTTCTGTCTTGTTTAAAAAAATCAAATCAGAACACTGGTTTCAGATTTTTGTTTGTTATATTGGTTTGTTTATTGCACCCGTAACCCCTAGGTAGGTTTTTAAGTTCAGTTTGATGGTCCAAAAATAATTAGCAGCATTCACAGAAAGACAAATTCAATTTTCTCCCCATCCCAATATGTGTATTGACTGTACAAATTGACTCTCTGTCCTCCAAAATAGTTTTATTCTTTTGTAAGTCGGTTGGAAAACCTATTTTTAAGTTCCAACATTCTCAAGATTCTCTACTATAAATGTGTATTAAAGACGAAGCCTCAGGAATCTCTGAACAGAGAGTCAGCTAGTCTTCAACAAAAGTCTCATCCAAACCCTCTTGACAGAATAGAGAGATGGGAAGGGCCTCTTGTTACAGCTATTAGTTGCTGTGGCCTAGAATTGATGTGTCTTTTATGCTTATAACCCATTGTCTGGACAAATCTTACTGACTTAAACAACAACCACTTATTTTGCTCTCAATCTTTAATTGGAACAGGACTTGAAGAAATGACTCCTCTCCTCTTCACGTAGTGTCAGCCCCAGGAGCTCACCTTGGCTGGAGAATCCACCTCCAAGATACCTTACTTAGATGGCATGCAATTTCATGTTGGTGGACAATTAGGGAACATTTTCTCCACATGGGCCTCTTCATATCACTTGTTAGGCTTCCTCACAGCATGGCAACTGGGTTCCAAGACTGTGCATTTGAAAAGACAGGAAGTAGGTATTACCAGTGTCTTAAGACCTAGGTCCAGATACTGGCATTGCATCACCTCTACTAAGTTCCATAAGTCAAAGCAGTCACACAGTGCACCCAGATTCACAGAAAGAGGATATAGGCTCCTGTTCTTGTTGGGTGAAATGTTAAATAGTGTGTGGCCATGATAAATGCAGATTTCAAGTACAGTTTTGCTGTCTCTGAAGACATAAGGATAAGAAACAACAAAAACAAAAATTGACAAGTGGGACCTAATTAAACTAAAGAGGTTCCACACAGCAAAAGAAATTATCAGTGGAGTAAACAGACAATCTACAGAATGGGAGGAAATATTTAAATATTATGGATCAAATAAAGGTCTAATATCCAGAATCTGTAAGGAATTTAAAAATTCAACAAGTAAAAAACAACCCCATAAAAAGTGGGCCAAAGACATGAACAGACACTTATCAAAAGAAGACATGCGAGGGGCCAAGAAACATGACAAAATGCTCATCATTGCTAATCATCAGAAAAATGCAAATCAAACCACAATGAGATACCATCTCACAGCAGTCAGAATGGTTTGTGCTAAAAAGTCAAAAAACAACAAATGCTGGTGAGGTTGTGGAGAAAAGGAAATGCTTATATTATTCAGGCATAAAAAAAATAAAAGCATACCCTTTGCAGCAACATGGATACAGCTAGAGGCCATTACCCTAAGTGAATTAACACAGCAACAGAAAGCCAAATGTCACATCTTCTCACTTATAAGTGGGAGCTAAACATCCTAAACATCGAGCACTCACAGACATAAAGATGGGAACAACAGACACTGGGAGGGAAGGGGTATGGACAGGAAACCTATTAAGTACTATGCTCACTACCTGGGTTACAGGATCAGTCATAACCCAAACCTCAGCATCATGCAATATACCCAGGTAACAAGCCTGCTCATGTACCCCCTGAATCTAAAATAAAAGTTACAATTATTTAGAAAAATAAAAGATAAAAAAAAGATGACTACACAAAGTCCCTTTTATCTGATGTGTATTTATTAGGCAGCTTGGAAATATGTGTGCCAAATCACTCAACAAATAAAGGTCTATGCAGTTATATAAATAAATACATTCTGGAAATACTAAATAGAGACAGAGCAACTTTTAATGGGGCTGAAGGTAGTGAATTGGGAGTGGATGGATAAAGCTTGCTGGAGGAAGTGGCATGTAACAGATTAAAACAGTGTTGAAGACTAAAATCACAGGCAAAGCATATCATTTGGCGTTAATGTATCAACAAAGAATTTTAAAGGTGGCAACGTAGGCCTGAGTTATCCCATGGGCAGGTGTCAGATCTGACTGTAATTTAAAGCACACAGTGTAAGACTGGAAAGAGGAATGAGAGATCTATTTTGAAGAGCTTCACATGCAATGCTTTTTTGCCAATGTGTGCCAAGTAATTGAACAAATAAAGGTCTATTCTGTTATGTAAATCAAACTTCAATAAATACATTCTGGAAATAACATTGTATTAGTAGGTGAAGCAGTGGGGGAATTGTATTTTATTTGGCATATTAATTTTCCAAGCTGCCTAATAAATACACATCAGATAAAAGGGACTTTGTGTAGTCATCTTTTTTTTATCTTTTATGTAATTTTCAAATAATTTTGTAGACCATATGGATAAAAATGGCCACACCATGAAAAAGTTGTCTGTCTTCCTGTGACAAAGCGTAATGTCCTCTCATCTCTTCAGCTCTGAGTGATGTGACTTTGCCAACCTCTATTTCTGGAAGTTCTATATCCTCTCCTGGTAGTCTCAGAATGAACTCTTCCTGATACAATGCAGCATTTCAACCCTAATTTCAAAGGAATAAAGTAAACATCTCACGGAAATACTTAAGTAAATCCCTGTGTTTTTGATTTGATAAGATCATGAGCATGCATTGTACACTAGAGTGGCTTACTTTACATGGTTTTCTATCTGCTTGGAAAAATAGCTTGAGTGATTTCTAAGATTCACAAATTATATAGAAAAAACACAAGTGTGCTCTGTTTTCTTGGTCATTTTTAAAGAGTTGATAAACTATGTAGATGTCGCATTTATACGTCTGACTTCTCTTTGTCCCTTGAATTTTAACCTCACAATCAATTACCTGCCTGTCATCTTCTCTTAGTGGTCATAAAGGCACATTAACTTAATAGGTTCAAAATCCAACACGAAATTTTTCATGAAAGTTTAGTTCTTTTTAACATAGCAGTTTTTAAATTGTGGCCCTCAAAAAGGCATGTCTTTATTCTAACATCAAGAACCTATAAACATAAGCTTATTTGGAATAAGGGTCTTGGCAGATGTAATCAAGTTAAGAATTTTGAGATGGGGTAATCTAGGATTATCTGGGTGGAACCTAGATCCAATCAAAAGTGACCTCATAAAAGACATCAGGGAGAAGACACCGCCCTACTGAGAAGATCATGTGAAGACAGGGGCAGAAAATAGAATTCTGTCACAACCAAAAATGTCTGGAGCCGCCAGAGGCTGGAAGAGGCATGGAACAGTTCTCCCAGGGAACTTTTGGAGGGAACTCTGCTTATACCTTGATTTTTGACATCTGGCCTCCAGAACTTCAAGAAAACAAATTTCTGGGGTGTTTTTTTGTTTGTTTGTTTGTTTTTACAAAGGAAAGTGGTTTAATTGAATCGCAGTTTTACATGGCTGGGGGGCTTCAGGAAACTTACAATCATGGCAGAAGGCGAAGGAGAAGCAGGCACCCTCTTCACAGTGTGGCAGGAGAGAGAATGAAGGAGGAACTTCCAAACACTTATAAAATCATCAGCTATCGTGAGAAGTCACTCACTACCACGAGAATAGCATGGGGGAAACCGTTCCCATTTTGAGCCACCCAGTTAGTGGTAATGTGTTATAGCGGTCCTAGAACTCTGACACAGCCTTATCTCAGTAAATGTCCCGGGAGCCAACATTTTTACATTGCTTCTGTTCATCTCACACTCCATGAAAGCATGAATCACTGAGTTTGCTTTATTTTGCCTTCTAACTATATTTCATATCTATCTACTTTTCTCTATCTCTGCCATTCATGAAGTCTCATCTCACACCTGGAATATTGCAATCATCTTATTGGTGATTTATCATCACTTTCACTCTACACACCTGCCAAACTTTTCTGCACAGAGCAGGCAGTATTACCTCTTTGAAACATAGATTGGACCATGCTGCCCTCCTTGTCTCAGACAAACCTTTACTATTCCATTGCATTTAAGACTAAGACAAAATTCCGTACAGTCTACAAAATCTGGCATGACATAATCTTTATTTTTCTAGTCTTGTTGCTTTTCATTAATAGACTTTATTTTTTTCAAGCAGTTTTACATTTACAGAGGAATTGGGCAGAAAGTATAGAGAGCTGCCATGTGTCCATTTTTGTCCCACCCATCCGATCACATAGTTTCCCCAATTATTAACATCTTGTATTAGTGTGACACATTTTAAAAATTGAACCAATTATTACGTTATTAACAGAAGTCACAGCTTATGTTAGGGTTCATGGTTTGTGTTACACAGTGCTATGGATTTTTGACAAGTGCATAATGTCATGATCTACACTTACAGTATTACACAGAACAGCTTCACTGCCCTGTATCTTTGTTGCTTACCCTTTCATCTCCCTTTTCTCTCTGAATCCTGGCAACCACTAATCTGTCTACTCTCTATAGTTTTGTCTTTTCCAGAATATCATACGGTTAGGATCCTATAATAGGTAACTTTTTCAGATTGGCTTCTTCCAGTTAGTAATATGCATTTAAGTTTCCTTCGTGTATTTTTGTGGCTTAATAGCCCATTTCTTCTTATCATCGAATAATATTTAATTGTATGGATGTACCAAAGGTGGTTTAGCCATTTGCCTATTAAAGTACATCTGATTGCTTCCAATTTGGGACAGTTATGAATAAATGTCTTATAAATGTTTCCGTGCGTGTTTTTGTATGGGCATAAGTTTTCAACTTGAATAAATGCCAAGGAGCATGATTGCTGGGATTCTATGATAAGACCATGTTTTGCTTAGTAAGGCACCTCCACATTGTCTTCCAAACTGGGAGATTTTGTACCATTTTGCATTTCCATCAGGAATGAATGAGAATTCTTCATGCTCTGCAACCTGTTGGCACTTGATGTTTTAAGTGTTTGGGATTTTAGCCATTTTAATAGTTATACATGGTATCATATTGTTTTAATTTGCAATTCCCTAAGGATATATAATGTCGCCCATCTTTTCATGTGCTAATTTGCCACCTGTGTGTCATCTTTGGTGAGATGTCTCTTCAGATATTTTGCACATTTTTAAAATGTGTTTTCTTATTATTGAGTTTTAATAATTATTTGTATGTTTGGGAAAAATTCTTTATCAGATGTGTGTTTTGAGAGTATTTTATCCCAGCCTGTAGCTTATCTTTTAGTTATCTTTTGTTTAGTTTTTTGTTATCTTAACAATGTCTTTCAGAGCAGAAATGTTTGAATTTAGTGAAACCCAAATTATCAACTGTTCTTTCCTGGATTCTACCTTTGATGTGCTATCTAAAAAGTCATCACCAAATTCAAAGTCACCTAGATTTTCTCTTATGTTTTCCTCTAGAACTTTTACAATTTTACATTTAGGTCCATGATTCATTTGACTTAATCCTTGTGAAAGGTGTAAGTTATTTGTCTATTTTTCAGTGTAGATGTACAGTTGTTCCAACACTATTTGTTGAAAAAACTATACTTTTTCCATGGACTTGCCTTTGCTTTTTTGTCAAAGATAAGCTGATTTTATTTGTGTGAGCCTGTTTCTGAACTCTCTCTCTGCTGTTCCACCAATCTATTTGTCTGTTCTTCCACCAATACCACCTTTCTTGATTACTGTAGTTGTGCGGTAAACCCTGAAGTCTGATAGCGTCAGTCCTCTGACTTTGTTCTTCCTTTTCACTATTATATTGGCTATTCTGGGACTCTTGCCTCTCCATGTAAACTTTAGAATCATATTTTCAATATACGTGAATTAACTTACTGGGATTTTGATTGAGATGGCACTATGTCTATAGATTAAGTTGTTAAGAAGACATATTGACAATATTGAGCCTTCTTAATCATGAATATATAATAACTCCATTTATTTAGATCCTGTTTGATTGCTTTGCTTAATTTTGTAGTTTTCCACATATATATCATCTACATATTTTGTTAAATATACATATTTTGTTATTTGTATGTTAATATAAATAATATGTTTTAATTTTTAAATTCCAGTTGTTCATTGCTGATAAATAAAAATCAACTGACTTTCACATATTTCCTTTTCTATCTTGCATTATTTTCTGCCTTCTCTCTCTTCTGTTTAATGTTCATGGACATTTTTTACTGTAGTAACGTATACATATACTTTTTTACTGTAGTGATATATACATGTTATGATACACATATGACATTTACCACTTTAACCTTTTTAGGTGTATAGTTCACTGGCATTAAATAAATTCACACAGCTATAAAATCAACAGCATTCAGTTCCAGAAGTTTTTTATATTTTTATTTTTTAATGATGGTGAAATATACATAACATAAACTTTAACCATTTTTAAGTTTACAGTTTGTTGCGGGAAGTCAGGGACCCCAAACAGAGGGAATGGCTGAAGCCATGGCAGAAGAATATAAATTGTGAAGATTTCATGGACATTTATTAGCTCCCCAAATTAATACTTTTATAATTTCTTACGCCTGTCTTTACTGCAATCTCTGAACATAAATTGTGTAGATTTCATGGACATTGATCACTTCCCCAGTCAATACTCTTGTGATTTCCTATGCCTGTCTTGACTTTAATCTCTTAATCCCATCATCTTCGTAAGCTGAGGATGTATGTCACCTCAGGACCCTGTGATGATTGCATTAACTGCACTAATTGTTTGTAAAGCATGTGTGTTTAAACAGTATGAAATCTGGGCACCTTTAAAAAAGAACAGGATAACAGTGATGTTCAGGGAACAAGGGAGCTAACCATTAGGTCTGGCTGCCTGAGAGCTGGGTGGAACAGAGCCATATTTCTCTTCTTTCAAAAGCAAATAGGAGAAATATTGCTGAATTCTCTGAGGAACAGCCCTGAGAAAGAGAATGTGTTTTTAGGGGGAGGTCTCTAAAATGGCCGCTCTGGGAATGTCTGTCTTTTATGGTTGTAGATAAGGGATGAAATAAGCCCAGGTCTCCCATAGTGCTTTCAAGCCTATTAAGACGAGGAAATTCCCACCTAGTAAATTTTAGTCAGACCGGTTGTCTGCTCTTAAATCCTGTCTTCTGATGAGATGTTACCAATGACAATGTGTGTCTGAAACTTCATTCGTAATTTTAATTTTGCCCCAGGTCCTGTGATCTCGCCCTGCCTCCATTTGCCTTGTAATATTTTATTACCTTGTGAAGCATATGATCTCTGTGAGCCACACCCTATTCGTATACTCCCTCCCCTTTGAAAATCACTAATAAAAACTTGCTGGCTTTCCAGCTTGGGAGGCAACATGGAACCTGCTGACATGTATGTCTCCCCCGGATACCAAGTTTTAAATTTTCTCTCTCATACTCTTTTCCTTTATTTATCAGACCAGCCAACACTTAAGGAAATAGAAGAGAACCTACATGAAATAACGTTGAATTATTGGGTGTGGGTTCCCCCCGTAACAGTTCAGTGGCATTAGTACATTCACATTATTCACATTATTGTGCAACCATCAACATCATCCTTCCCTAACTTTGTCTTTTTCTCAAGCTGAAACCCCACATCCATTAAGCAATAAATCCCCACTTTCCTCTTTTCCCAACCCCTAACAACAACCCATTACACTTTCTGTATGTATGAATTTGACCTCTTTAGTTATCATATGAGGTCTCAATTCACACAATATTTGTCTTTTTGTGACTGCCTTCTCCCATTTGACTATTATCTTCAAGGGTCCTCCATGTTGTAGTGTGTTTTACAATGTCCTTCCTTTTTAAAATGGAATAATATTCCATTATACATGTATCTGTTTTTGGACTTTGGTCGCATCCATCTTTTAGCTATTGTGAGTAATGCTGCTATAAACCTGGATGTACAATTATTTATCATGTGCTCTTATATCACACATTTTTAAAGATCTTCAAAATCAAAACTTAATCTAGTATAAATTGCATCATTTGAAGGAATATATCTTTGCTAATTAGTTACTGCACCTTTAAAAAACATATAGTAGATCATCTAGGTCTGGTTACACTGAAGTCCAATTTTTGCATTCCCTTTCACTTTGTTTAGCTATTTTAAATTTCAGTGACTTTGTTTTAAGGACATAAGTAATGTTAATGACAATATGTTACTGTTTTGAGAGGCTAGAAATATTTGGAAATGTTCAACTATTCAGTATGACTGTTATATAATATGCTATTGTTACATTTTTAAATGGGAGAAAATAAAGTTGTTAAGACATAAAATAATGCTGATAGAATCTGCTCCTATCTCTAATTCCCACTGCTATCACCCTAGGTCAAGTCATTATGGCCTCTGCAATTGTTCTGCCCTCCTCCACTCCTGGCTTTTTATAACCAATTGATGTTTTCAGAGGATTAGTAAATAACATTCCTCATTCTCTTAGAAAACAGGTATATATGAATAAAAATGACACTTTTTATTTGCTGATATGCTGATTGGTGATGGGGGTTCTATGCCATTTTTGGTTTTAATTTTGTATTTTATATGATTCATTTTTTTCTCCTCTCTTAGCCTATATTTCTTTTTAAAATAATTTAATGTTTGCCCTAGAGATTGCAGTTGCTATGCACTGAATTATGTCCCCCAAAATGCATGTTGAAACATTAATCACTAACTTGATGATATTTGAAGATGGACATTTGGGAGATAATTAGATTTAGATGAGGTATTGAGGGTGAAACTGTCATGATGGAATTAGCATCTTATGAGGAGAGACAACAGAGATCTGGTTCTCTCTCTCTCTCTCTGTCTCTGTCTCTAACTCTCTCTCTCCCCCCCTCCAAATGTAAATGCAGCAAGAAGGCAGCTCTCTGCAACACAGTAAGGGAGCCTCTACCAGAATTCATTCATACTGACAACTTCTTCTTGGACTGCTAGCCTCCAGAAGAGTGAGAAAACAAAGTTCTGTTGCTCAAGTATTTTGTTATGGAAGCCCTAGCTGACTAAGACATCAGTATATATTTATATCTAATGTAAGTACACTTTCAATTAACACCATATATATGTATTTTTTTTCTTTTTCAAATTTATTTTAGAATCAGGGATTTTATGTGCAGGTTTGTTACAAAGGTATATTGCATGATGCTAAGGTTGAGGATGTGACTGAACCTGTCACCCACGTGGCGAGCATAGTGCCTAATAGATAATTTTTTAGCCCTTGTTCCCCACTCTCTCTGCCCTCTCTAATAGTCCCCAGTGTCTTTTGTTTCCATCTTTATTTCCATATGTACCCAATGTTTAGCTTCCACTTATGAGTGAGAACATGTAGTATTTGACTTTCTACATTAGTTTGCTTAGGGTAATGGCCTCAAGATGCATTCCTGTTGCTGCAAAGGGCATGATTTTCTTCTTTTTTATGGCTGCATAGTACTCCGTAGTGTGTGTGTACCATATTTTTTCTATTCAATCCACTGTTGATGGACACCTGGCTTCATTTTATGTTTTTGCTATTGTGAATAGTGATCTGATTAACATACAAGTGCATGTGTCCTTTTAGTAGAACAATTTATTTTCCTTTGGGTATATACTCAGCCATGGAACTCCTGGGTCAACTGATAGTTCAACTCTTAGTTCTTTCAGAAATCTCCAAACTGTTATCCACAGTGGCTGTACTAATTTACATCCCCACCAACAATATATAAATATTTCATTTTATTTACAGCCTCACCAGCATCTGTGTTTTTGTTTCTTTGTTTGTTTTTACTTTTTAACAAAAGCCTTTCTGACTATTGTGAGATGGTATCTCATTGTTGTTTGGATTTACATTTCTCTGATAATTAGTGATAATGAGCACTTTTACTATGTTCGTTGGAACTTGTATGTCTTCTTTTGAAAAGTATCTGTTCATGTTTTTTGACGACTTTTTATGGGGTTATTGAATTTTGCTTGTTGATTTGTTAATTTCCTTGTAGATACTGAATGTTATACCTTTGTAAGATATATTAGCATGTGAATATTTTCTTCCATTCTGTAGGCTGTTTACTCTATTCATACTCTTCTCTTTAGTTTAATGAGGTTCCACTTATCAATTTTTGTTTTTGTTGCAATTACTTTTGAGGACTTATCCATAAATTCTTAGCCAAGGTGGATTTGGAGAAGATCCTAGTTTCCTAGTTTTCCTTCTAAGATTTTTATAGTTTGAGGATTAGACTTAAGTTTATATATGGTGATAGGTAAGGGTCCAGTTTCAAACTTCTACAATATGGTTAGCCAGCTATCCTATCACAATTTATTGATTCTATTCCCCATTGCTTATTTTTGTAAAGTTTTTCAAAGATCAGATAGTTGTAGATATGCTGTTTGATTTCTGGGTTATCTATTCTCCTAGAACTGATAAATGACTTCAGTAAAGTTTCAGGATATACAATGAATGTACAAAATTCAGTAGCCTTTCTATACACCAATAACATTCAAGCTGAGAACCAAATAAAGAGTGCAATTCCATTCAAACCAGCAACGATATATCAAATAAAAAGAAAAATTATGCAATCCCAGTTACAATTGCTACAAAAAGAATAAAATACCTATGAATACAATTTACCAGTGAGGTGGTAAATTCTCCGAGGAGAACTATAAAACACAGCTAAAAGAAATCAGAGATGACACAAATAAATGGAAAAACATCCCATGCTCATGAATTGGAATAATCAATATCATTAAAATGACTATATTGCCCACATCAATTTATGGATTCAACACAATTCCTATCAAACTACCAACATCATGGAACTAGAAAAAAAAAAAAAAAACTACTCAAATCAATATGGAACCCAAAAAGAACCCAAATAGTCAAAGCAATCCTAAGCAAAAAGAACAAAGTCAGAGACATCACATTATTGGACTTCAAACTATACTATAAGGCAACAGTAACCAAAACAGACACACAGACCAATGGAATACTATAGATTTTCATGTGTACTGCATGTGCCTCCAAAGGACAGTTTCCAATTCCTCCCTCCTATACCTTAAATATTGCTGTCATTCACTTTACTTACATAAGCTATCAATCATTACACTGTATGCTGTTGCTATTATTACTTTGAACAAACTGTCATCTTTTAGATCAATTAAGAATAAAAAAAATTGGCTGGGCATGGTGGCTCATGCCTGTATCCCAGCCCATTGGGAGGCTGAGGTGGGCAGATCATCTGAGGTCAGGAGTTCAAGACAAGCCTGACCAATATGATGAAACCCCGTCTCTACTAAAAGTACAAAAATTAGCTGGGTGTGGTGGCATGCAACTGTAATCCCAGCTACTTTGGAGGCTGAGACAGGAGAATCGCTTGAACCTGGGAGGCGGAGGTTGCACCCCAGCCTGGGCAACAAGAGTGAAACTCCATCTCAAAAAAAAAAAAAGTAAATAAATAAAATTTATTTTTAAAAATTCCTTCCCTAATGCTCTTCCTTTTTGTAGGTCCAAGTTTCTGACACATTATTTTCCTTATTTCTGCAGAACTTCATTTATGAATTCTTAAAACATAAGTCCACTGGTAATGTCCTCAGTTTTGTTTGTCTGAAAAAGTACTTCACTTTTGTTTGTGAAGGATCATTTAACTATGCAGAATTGTCATTTGGTGTTTTGTTGCAGTAGGTGTCATTCTTTTCTTTTCTTTTAAATTTTATTTTACTTTATATTCTGGGAATACATGTGCAGAACATGTACATTTATTACATTGATAAATGTGTCCCTGGTGGTTTGCCTTTACTTTTCTTTCTGCAAATAAGTTACTCCACTCACTTTTAATTTCATGGTTTCTAAAGGATGGTCCAATGTAATTCTTATTCTTTTTCCTCTATAGGCAACATTTTTATAACTTCTTTAAAACTTTTCTCTTTGTCTTTGAGCATTGGCAATTTGAATATGACATGTCTAGGTATAGTGGGTTTTTTGTGTGTGTGTGTTTTTGGTGTGTTTTGGTATTTATCTTGATTGGTGTTGTCTGAGGTTCCTGAATCTGTACTTTGCTTGCTTCTATTAATTTTGGAAAATTCTTGGGCACTATTTCTTCAAATATTTCCTCTACTTCTTTTTTTCTTCCCCTTCTGGTATTCTCATTGTGCATATGTTACACCTTTTGTAATCATCTCACAGTTCTTGAATATTAAGCTCTATTTTTATTTCAAATTTATTTTTAGTTTGCTAAGTTTCCATTGACATAAACTCAAACTCACAGAATCTTTCCTTGACTGTGTTCAGTCTATGGATGAAAATTAAAGGTATATTTTCATTTCTGTAGCAGTGCTTTTAATTTCTCCAATGTACTTTTGATTTTTTTTCTTAAAGTTTCCACCAATAGGTTTACCCATGTTTTTCTTTTCCTTTTTTTTTTTTTTTTTTTTTTTTTTGTTTGAGACGGAGTCTTGCTCTGTTGCCCAGGCTGGAGTGTAGTGGCACAATCTCGGTTCACTGCAAGCTCAGCCTCCCAGGTTCCCGCCATTCTCCTGCCTCAGCCTCCCGAGTAGCTGGGAGTATAGGCGCCCACCACCACGCCTGGCTAATTTTTTGTATTTTTAGTAGAGACGAGGTTTTACCATGTTAGCCAGGATGGTCTCGATCTCCTGACCTCGTGATCCGCCTGCTTCGGCCTCCCAAAGTGCTGGGATTACAGGCGTGAGCCACTGCGCTGGCCACCCATGTGTTCTTACAGGCTGTCTGCTTTCCCATCAGAACCTTTAGCATATTAATTACAGTTATTTTAATTCCCAGTCTGATTATTTCCAGTCTTTACTATATCTAAATCTGGTTATGGTGTTTGCTCCATCTCTTCAGACTGTATTATTTGCCTGTTAGTATGCCTTGCAATATCTTTGAATGTCGGACATGATGTATTGGGGAAAAGGCCTAGTGAGTGAGGTTTAATTTTAGCTGGCCACTAGTTAGACTATATTTAGTAGTTAGACAGGTATATTGTTATTACACCTGTAGATGTTAGAATCTAAAATTTCCTCTGTGTTCTTACTTTTGCCTCCTCTGTTATCTTTATGTTTTCCTAGAGACTTTCTCTGAACTGGAGTCTGAGTTTCTGGTCTTTTTTTCAACTGTAATCCTGTTATTATCCAGAAGCCTTGTTAATGGGGTAGTGCAGTGTGGGGAGGAAAGGCACGCCATATTCCAGTAATCAGGCATTGGTTTTTTAGTGGACTGTGCCTCTTCAAGGTGCTTCTCACATCCCTTCCTCCCCTTCCCTGCTTAAGTGTAATAGGAATGTCCGAAGGTCTTAGAGTCAGGTATTTCCATTTTTATTTGTCAGTTAGGCTCTACCTCATGGTTGTTGGCTCTAGTAGCATTTTTTTCTATGACACAAGCCTTTGTTATTGAGAATATAATGCTCTGGATGTATTTTGATTGGTAACTTTTCCCCCGTTCCTGCCAAAAACAAGAGGGCATTTTTGTGCAGTCATCACCCTGAGAACCTGGTGAGGGCTTTTAAAGGTAAAAGTCACAAAAGTGTGGGACTTTTAGAAGTAATAGTGTGGAGGTTCCCCTAAGGATGACCCCTGCTCCCCACCATGAGAGTTTCTCCATCAACTAGTCCATGCCTATTGTCTAGAAATTAGTCAATTACCCTTTGTGTGTTCCTGCCAGAAGAGAGCTATAGGTTTTGCTTCTGGTAAATTTTATCCTTATTTTCTTGTCTCTCCTATTTTTGAATTGACAGTTTGCCTTGTGATCTCAATTTTCTGCACCTCTTAGAAGAAGTGTGACTTCCCAGTTTGTTCAAGGACAGGAGAGATGAAATACAAGGTGTTTATATGTTGAACTAGAAACCTGAAGTCAGATACTTTTGCTTTTCATGAGTCTTCTTAGTCTATCCTCTCTGACAACACTGGACTTCCTCCAGCCATTTGACTATGCCATTTTCTCTCTTGTCCCAGTACCTTTGGATATACCATTCTGCCTGACAGAGCAGGAGCACCTTCATCTTGGACAACCACCACCATTTTAAGTTCCAGCTCCCTTTCTAACCTCATACATTTAAAGGAATCACTTTTATTCTAACAACAAGCAGCCAGAAAGAGCAGAGAGTAAAACATAGATAAGACAGCTCGGGTACAGAGGGAGGTGGGAAAGCCTCTTGGGTAACCACCAAACTTCACACTCGTACAATTAGACCCAGTAAAACAGTGGACCCTAATAAGCACATGGCTTTCTCTTTAAGTGCACTAAGACAGGGAAGTTAAAGTAGACTCACTGGGCATGCCTGCAGCTGCAGGAAGATGTATGGGAACAGACACAAAAGTCTTCCCCCCAGATAAGCAAGACAAGGAGACGCAGAAACATTCTGAGCCTGTGACAAGCTCTCCTGCCCTGAACCCTTAAATATCTTAGTCTCTAAGAGAGAGTGCTCCTGACCTAACTCAGCCAGAAGCCCCTCTCAGGTTTTTCCTCCAAAATAAACCTGTCTTTGACTGTTGAGCTGCTTTTCATGTTTCTTTCTTCCTTCAACTTTTACACTCCCCTGCTCGCAATGTTCTTCCTTGAAGCATTAACTTTAACCTCTCTGACCAGGCTGAATTGCACATATTATGTATTTTTGGCAAAATAAAACTTGCTTTGGTAGTATTTGTGGTCATTTTATCTTGTGTGTGAGCATGTCACAATATGCCAATTATTTGATATATATTTATTTCTCCTCTCTACTTATTCATGACAGAAACTGCATCTGATTTTACTCAGGACTGTAGACCTGAGACAGCACCTGTCACTTCTCTTTAGCTTCCTTTTTCTCAGTTAAGAACTATAAATGTCTGCATTTAAAACTGTGGAATTCTTGGCATCCTTATCAGTGGTTACTCTATTTCAGTGCAAGAGAGCTTAATGTGTGCACCTCGGGGAAGCTCCCCACATACCCTTGCCAATCAAACCAAATAGTCTTGAATCCATGGAGCTCAGAAATAATTCCATCACCTTAGTTTTAGATGGTCAATAATTGGGATAATTTTTTTCCAAGTTGAATATAGGTGCAGTGTGACCTCCCTTTTAAAGGTTAATGGAGTTTTTTTTCTTACTGAACCATCAATAATTTGGGGTATATTTTATTTGTAGATTAATGCATTAACATTCCCTTCCTACTTGAATATTAGTATGCATGTTTTTTTCTATGTGTGTGTGGATTTGTTTTTCCCTTGAGCATTTTTGAGAGTGAAAACATTTCCTGCTCCTTATATGATGAAGTCTTAAATAGCAATGATTTGGAGATTTATTAAGTATAAAATGGATTAACATCAATCAGGCTTAATATATGCAGCTGAGTAACCATTCTCAATCTCTTATTTAGTATAGTATAAAGGAACCATCTCTGAAGTGAAACACTTAGTATGTACATAACTTTGAGAGATGTACTTCCTTATTAGTGTAGGAAAGACATTTTTCGGCAAAATTTAGTAATGGATTTACTTCCAAGATACTGATTGTATCTATTGGCTCTTAAAAACTTGTTGCTGCAGGATCAAATGGTGTCTAATATTATGTATGAGTGAAATAATATGTGATATTTTTCTTACATTCTTTGTGAGAATTGGGAAGAGATTTATTTGGTGAGCCCAAAAATGAGGGTTAGCGATTAACTATGAGCTCAAGAAATACGTCCATAATTCCCTTCTTCTATTTTCTCTCTCAGCCTCCAGAACATTAGACATTTGTTAACAGAGTTATAACTAAACTATCTTCTTAGATCTTATTTCTTATTCACTTTATGTATTATGAAAAAAGGGTTATACCTATTATAAAATATCGTAGTATGAAATGTAGAATAATGTTCTGATGACTAGTGATCAGATGTCATCCTGAATTATATTGAAGTCAAGCAGCAGATAGGTTTAGATTCTTTTTTCCTATACATATTCTAAAACCTTTTGTGCTGACTATCTTGTGACAATGTTTCTTATATCTCATTTATACCAATAATATAAAATCAGTTAGTTGAAAAACCATCACCTCTTGATGGGATTTTAATAGATTGTGGCACTAGTTTGGGGATATTTCCAACTCTGCTTATTATTGAGTGACCAGATTATGACTATGGCAAAAGTCTGAAGAGCTTTTTAATCTTTTCCACAAAATGGAGGTTGTAGAAAGGGCTCAATGTCTGGTGCTTTTTGCTTTGATGTGAAAGTTTAAAGCTGGCTCCTTTTGTGGGTTACTGCAGCTATTTATGCAATTTTATTAACCATAATGATACTTTGTTCTTACACTGTCTCTTTCATCTGAGCATCTCCAAATATTTTACACACAGAAGTTTTTAAATTTTATAAGAAATATTTTATTATAAAGCTTGTGATTCCATATTCATTCTAAAGTCATTGTAACTACAGTAAAGGGTGGAAAGGTGAAAGTTCATGGGAGAGGTCTCTGTGATGCACCCACATCAGAAAATTCTCAAACTCTGAGGGTCCTTTGAATTCATTGTCAATTTCCTGTATCACTTTCCACTCACATCTATTTTTCCCTGTCTTCTTTTTTCTTTTCCTTACCTTGCAGATGTGAAATATATGTACAAAATAAATGCAATAAGTAAATAAATAAGATAAATTTCAAATAACCACTACTAATTAAATGTGATAGATAGTCTTGTTTGACTGGAACAAAATTTCAAGGTTAATAAGGAGAATACAGAAATTTAGGTCTGTTTTAGTACTTAACTTATTTCTGTGTTGTTTTTGTTTTTTTCTTGAACGGAACAAATGCTTACCTTCATAAGGTGTTACGTAAAACATGAATAGCATTAGCTAAATTTAGGGTATTCAAATTCATCTTTAACCCAAATTCTGTTATTGATCAGTGCTCCAGTGCTGCTTTTAACATACATACATACAAACATATATATGTACGCACAAAGGTCTTGTTTAATGAAGGTAATGGTAGTGTTACAGTGCTGTTAAAATCCAGATTAAATTAATATCCAGTCTGTTTAGTGAATAAATTAGGGACAGAAAAATTTTAATTGTGTACTTAGTACCATCATATTTTCTATTAATGTTCTATAGTGAATGGTTACAAAGCTGAGACCAACTCATTATCTCTGTTGCTATTTGAAGATAGAACTGATGTCTATGGGGCAGGTTATTAAGCATTCACTATACCTGTGCTATTGTGATTTACTCATTTTTCGTATCATATTTTTTTCTTTTTCAAATTTTAACAGCACAAGACTATTGCAAACACAAATGCAAAGCTAGGCATACCTGAACTGGCCATCTAGACCAGGGGTCGACAACTTTTTTTGTTAAGAGCCGTATAGTGAATACTTTAGGTTTTGAGGGTTACGTGACTTCCATCATAACTACTAAACTGTGCCATGGGAGCACAAACGCAGCCATAGATAAGGTATAAAAACGTGTGCCTGTGTTCCTCTTAAACTTTATTGACAAAACAGTCAGCAGGCCAAATTTTACCTATGGGCTGTAGTTTGTGGGCCTCCGATTTAGATATTGTGCTGTTCAACATGGTAGCCATTAGACACATGTGACTACTGACTTTGAATTTAAGTGCAAATAGAATTTTTGTTTCTCAGCCACATTAACCATATTAAAATGTTTGAGAACCACGTATGGCTAGTGACTACCATATTGAAACAATGCATATGTGTAATATTTCTATATAGAATATTTTTATATTCACAGAAATTTGTATTAGACCACAATGATAAAGAATTCTTTATATGGTTGTCTCTTGTTATTATTGAAATAAAGACGTGAAATATTTTTTAAAAGTCTGGAATAATTCATAAACTCCTAAAACTCATTCCTAAACCTTCCAGAGGCAACAGAATTTTGATTTTGGAAACATCTTAAACAGTTAAGTGAGTGAAGATTCTTGGCTCTGGTCTTTTCATCTTAGGAAAGTCTGTGTCTCTGTCACCCTATCTGTTATATGGGAATAATAATGCCTGCCCAATTCAGCATAAAGTGGTTTTGTGGAGGGATGCATGTTTTGAGGCAACTGATAAATAGTACAGGAAGAAGTAGGAGCACATGGCAACATGAATATGTTTGGGGAGGCAAATTAGTGTGATGATTTTGATTATGGGAATTCAAATCCTACTTTTGCTGCTTTTTCCATGTAAACTTTAGCCAGATCCTTAATTTTGCAAAGTCATTATTTGCTTATCAGCAAGACAAAAATACAAATATTAATCCCTAGGATTATTGTGAACATCGAATAAGATAATATAATCACAGCTGATTAACATGGTGCCTGGCTCGTAATAAGCCCTCAAATGACAGAAATTACTGTTGCTATGCTGACGAAGGCAGGAGAAAGCATCACAACATTCCGCATAAAGACTTCCTGATACAGCGGAACTATTCAAGTGTAGAAACACGTTCCAAAACTAAAATAATCATAATAAAAGTAGGAAAGAAAGATAGACTAGAAGCCTGAGAGAAAAACAAGAAGGGAAGAAAATAGGATTTTTAGTGTATACTCATTGGAAGCAATGCATACATGTCTGAAGGCTCATAGATATTGTGATGACTTGAGGAAGTTATAGAAATTGATACAACGAAAGTCTTTTCTGATGTAAAATATACAAAAGCCAGCTCAGTGAGATATTATTTCTGGAAATGCCTTTATTTACTAAGTGCTAGCCAAACACGATGGATTATTATAGCTTTCTTCTCTCTCTATAGCTACTATTGACGCCCTCCAAAGACCTTCAGAGGAAAGGAGATGGCTGATTTCTCGGTTATAACAACTCATCTATCCAGGCCCCTGCATTCCATGAATTGTGTAGACACAGAAGTGGGATGTCTACCCACTGTGGGTTGAATTCATAAATGGAGTAGAGCTGCCGCTAGCTCTCCGCTACTCATCCGGTGACCAACTGTCTCATTATCTCAGGACTGAGGGATTACCTGGAACTTGAGACTCTCAGTGCTTAGACAGCCATGAGTAAACTTGCATAATTGGTGTCACTAGAAGCTATCAGGTATCTAGAAGGAAGGATTGGATTAAGCACTAGATAACCAGGAGTAATTAACATTAATGCTTCTCTAGGTCTACCCCTTTCTCCCCAATATGTGATGAGAACACACTAGTGAGTGTGAGAGATCTGTAAACACTAGTTCAACGATTCTGACCTCAGCCAGGCACAGTGATTTATGTCTGTAATCCCAACTTTTGGGGAGACTGAGAATTGTTTGAGGTCAGGAGTTTGAAACCAGCCTGAGCAACATAGGGAGAACTCATCTCCACAAAAATTAAAAAAAAAAAAAAAAAAAAAAGCCAGGCATGATGGCACATGTGCCTATGGTCCCAGCTACTCTGGAAGCTGAGGCAGGAGGATTGCTTGAATCCAGGTGGTTAAGGTTGCAGTGAGCCATAACTATGCCACTGCACTCCAGCCTGGGCAACAGAGCAAGACTTGTTTCTTTTTTTGTCTCCAAAAAAAGAAAGAAAGTAAAAGAAAAATAAATAATTCTGGACTTGAAGCAGCTAATTGATTAGTTCTCCACAGAATTCTACCATCCTTGGGTATTAAATTTAGAAGAAACTTTAGGAGTCTAGCCCTGTAACATTAAAAAAAAAAAAAAAAGCATTTTTTTTTATTCAAACAAAATCTCGGTTTAGGAACATTTTTGGAAAAAGATAAAGGTGGGTGGTGGGCTAAAGTTACCAAATCTTATCTATTCTTGCTTCTCCTACAGTTTTCATTCCCTTCAGAATGTGTTTTCAGAAATCATAAGGGTTTCCAAGGGCAGAGCTAAAAAACACGGACCTAATCCAATTTCATCACGCTTTAAAGGGAAAACTGAGACCTTAAGACATCACTCAGTGCTTAGGTTTTGGCAGCTTAGGACTTGTTTATTGAGAAACACAGAATTCAAAATTTTTGCTGAGGTCACTGGTTCTTCACTTTACACATTGGGATCACCTGGGATACTTTGAAGAATGGGGTCTTATAGAATCAACCCAAATGCCCATCAATGATAGACAGAATAAAGAAAATGTGGTACATATACATCATGGAACACTATGTAGCCATAAAAAGGAACGAGATCATGTCCTTTGCAGGGACATGGATGGAACTGGAAGTCATTATCCTCAGCAAACTAACGCAGGAATAGAAAACCAAACATCAGGCTGGGCGCAGTGGCTTATGCCTGTAATCCCAGCACTTTGGGAGGCTGAGGCAGGCGGATCATGAGGTCAGGAGTTAAAGACCAGCCTGGCCAACATAGTGAAACCCAGTCTCTACTAAAAATACAAAAAATTAGCTCTGCGTAATGGTGGGCGCCTGTAATCCCAGCTACTCGGGAGGCTGAGGCAGGAAAGTCACTTGAACCCATGAGGTGGAGGTTGCAGTGAGCTGAGATTGTGCCACTGTACTCCAGCCTGGGCAATAGAGTGAGACTCCATCTCAAACAAAACAAAAAACAAAAAACCAGATACCATATGTTCTCACTTAAAACTGGGAGCTGAATGATGAGAACGCATGGACACAGGGAGGGCAACAATACACACCAGGGACTGTTGGGGGACAGCAAAGGGTAAAGGGAGAGCATCAGTAAAACTAATGCACGCTGGGCTTAATATCTAGGTGATGGCCTGCTAGGTGCAGCAAACCACGGTGGCACATGTTTACCTGTGAAACAAACCTGCACATCGTGCATATGTACCCTGGAACTTAAAAAAAAAAAAAAAAAAAGATGTTACTAAAGCACAAAAAACAAAAAACAACAACTCTGCTATTTCTCCTGTTGGGACTTAATTCCTTGTTCCTCAAAAACAAAAACGAAACAAAAACCATGCGGGATATTGGTCTTATTCCCAGAAGTTTTGAATAATGGGACTGTTTTGTACCCTGGGAATAGGAATTTATAAGGAGTCTCCAAGTGATTCTAATTTAAATCAAGGCTAAAAAATATTGGCCAGAGTGAGGAATAATAATGATGAACAAGAAAACACACACACACACACACACACACACA
>NC_045435.1:54846700-54869875 GCF_002776525.5 Piliocolobus tephrosceles | reverse complement strand
ACACACACACACACACACACACACACATATTGTGGTCAGGAGACATGAGTTTCATCTCAATTCTATCAATGATTGATTTGTTACTTCTAGCAAGTCTTTCACTATTCTATGCTTTGCAAGGTATTGGCCCATTGGGTTCAAAGTTTTTAAAGTCATCAAGTGAAGACCTCATGGGAACCTTGTACATCACACACACAAAAGCAGAGTTGCTTTGGCTAAACAGAGAAGGAAGACAGGAGGCTCAACATTCTGTCTTAATGTTACAAAATTCTACTGAGGCATGTTTTCAGAGTGCTTCAATGCTTCAAGGAACCCATACAGTATTATGAATTTTAGAGCTCCATTTTGTTTCTGAACTATGATTTGATTGGATAAAACTGAATGTTTCTTATGAGTTTTGCTTGGACCTGATTTCATGTGACTTGATCCACAATTGAGTTTTATTTTTGTAGTAGGATCAGTTTTACCAATGAATGAAGTTGTTTCCTTCTGATTGACCCCCTCTCACCAGACAACTGCAAAGCTATAATAGGATTTGCTTCCATGCTCTGTACTTCACGACAGTAGGGCAGAATATTTCTAATTGAAAGATCCCCAGTTCCTTCCTTTAGTCAATCCCATAAATATTTTATGTCACAATTGGAGGTGAAGGGTGGCCTTGAAATTTTGAAAAATTGGGTCACAATTGGTTTGACCTGAGAAAATTTGTGAGAGTCTACATCATCAAGAAATAGTTCTCCTTCATTATTTATAAGAACACAGAAGCAGATGTGCAATTGTTCCCTGTATAATTTTCACACATAAAATATCACATAGTTGGAGGACACTGTCAAAGAGCATAATGCAATGCATTTATTTCTGAGATGGAGTTGCCTCTTTGTCATTGTGTTTAGTAAACACACTTCTATTATGGTGAGTGGATGGCTGTCAGTTCTGTTTTCTTCAAAAATACACAATGTACTTCAGAGTCTTGTCAAACTTCTTGTTTTCAGTATTTTGCTTATGTATTTAATGAACTTATCTTTGATATTAGCTCACAAAAATCATGCAGAGCTTTTCATCCAAAATGATTTCTCCTTTTTAGTCAGTTTTTCTGAAATCTACTAGACTTACAGATTTGCATTTCTGTGTGTACACTAAAGATGTAACATGGCTTTGCATTCATCTCACTTAAAACAAGTTCCAAAATACAGCGTTTATATAAACAAGTGAGTTTTTTCCTCACAAAGACTGAATCCATTAAAATATGGAATCCATATCAAGAAAGTCACTTATCTTTTTAAGACAGAAGTTAAAAATGCCTAGATCAAAAAATTCAATAGAAATTCTGCTCATTGCTCAATTTCACTTGGAGAGAGCCTTTTCATTGAAAAGAAATGGTCTCCTGTGGATGAAGACATTAAAGCAAATTTAGAAATGTGAAAATCTAACTTTATTTGCTGTTCATTTTCATAATTAAAGAAACACTCTTGTCCTTTATTTCCTCCTGATTAGAGTTTCCTGATAACATTATCTTTGCTTTTAAGACATGTCAGGGCTAAATCATATACAAATGCTATTACTTATTAAAAATTTCTGTGTGTGAATTTTATTCTTTTTAAAGTGAAGTATAGTCATGCTTTGATATTCATGGGAATTGGTTCCAGAACCTTCCTTGGATACCAAAATCCACAGATGCTCAAGTCCCTGATATAAAAAGTCATAGTATTTGCACATAAACCATGCACATCCTCTCATACACTTTAAGTCATCCCAAGACTACTTATAATACATAATACATGCTGTTTAAATGCTATGTAAATAGCTGTTACACTCTATCATAAGGAAAATAATGACAAAAAAGTATGTAGTTCTTCAGTACAGACACAATTTTTAAAAATATTTTGAAACACGGTAGGTTGAATCCATGGATGCAGAACTCATGGATACAGAGGACCAACGGTATACCTGTATCAAGCTTTCTGAACACCCATGACATGATTTCTCTTATTTTCCAAAATTATTCAAGCAGGTCAAATGTCATTCCCCTGTGCCGCTTTTCTGGATTATGCTAGAATAATTGTTTGCTAGCTATAATATACTCCTATAGTATTCCTACAAGTTTCTTTTATTTCCTATTGCTGACACTAAAATTCTCTACTCGCTGCATTGGACCATTAGAAAGTATGCGTCTTAATTTATTGGCATGCATTTTAGAATTGCTGTGTACATTGAACATGGTGGTATTTTTTATTTCCCCCAAACTCGTATGGTATTGATGGTCCTAAGACCACTGGACTTGCCACATTTGTGATATCTGTCTTCTCTCAGAGAATTTGAGACTCTTCAAAGCAAATTGTGTTAATCCAAATTGCATATAATACCTGGATATTTCATAATTAGTAATAAAGAGATTGGAGCTACTGATTAAAAGTAAGCATGTATACATCTTTAGATGCACCAAACAAACCCAAGTAGAAATAAATGAATTAGAAGAGACTGCCTCTCTTAGTTAAGGTAGATTAAGAGATGACTAGTATTATCTTCTTCTGCCCTGAAAAATTACGTTTCACATCTATTTCTCCAGGGTGATTTTGGAAGTGTTTTCTCTCAAGGTTCTACATGTCGAAAGAGAACACATGACCAGGAATAGACCTTCAAAGACTCTTTTCAGTGAACAAGGCGTGAGCTCCTTCTCAAGCAGTACTAATCAGCATCCACTTTTTTCAGAACTGAGAAAGTCTGTATCTTTCCCAGATTTAAGCTGTAAGAACTATATAATCTTGGAGTTTGAAGGAAACATGTTTTGTACCACGTGTTGAGGGCGTATTAGTAAATCAAGCCAATGGAAGCTAAGCAGGACAGAGAGGGAAAAAAGGTAGGAGAATGGTGAGAGGGATTATTGAAAAGCCAGAAGAGACAGAGAGAGTGGAGGATTGATTCAAGTGCCTGGATATAGCTTTGTCTGCATCCAGTAAACTATCAATCATATTGTTTGTTTAGTTACATTAGCAAATAATTTCTCTTTCTTCTCTCTCTCTCCTTTTCTCCTCTCTCTCTGTCTTTTCCTGAAACAAGTGTGGGTTGTGTTGCTGACCTTGGCAAACAGACAATATTTGATAATAAGAAAAATATTTAATTATGCAAAAAATCTGAAGAAAGTGTCAGGTGTTTTCTTTTAAAAATGGATAATAGCACATAGCCCAGAAATTTTTACCTGATGATGATAATAGTGTCAAAAGGGGTAGTTCTTCAAATACTATGTTTATTTTTGCCCTTGAAAACTAGTTCATTTAATTTTGTTTACTGAGTAATGTGAAATCTTACCACAAAATATATGAACACACTCTGAAAAGCAAAACAGCCAAACAAATTACCTTGGCCAGTAAAATGGATAAACGACTATTTTCTTTATTCTTAGAAAGTGCATCCATTTTTCTAGAGTTCATTACCTCTCCTTACAATGGTCAATAAGTACTTGTAGAACTTCAGGGATAATTTTTGTTTTGAAATAATCAGCCTGAGATGACAGGTTTTGTAGTCTTGATGACTACATTTCTTATTTATAAGTGAGGAGTACTCCCTCAATTTCACTATCTTCTCCATAACACATGATCCATGAAAAGCTTAACACATGATCCATGAAAAGCTTCATTCCTCTGAGATCAATCATTAGATCTCAGAAAAAATTATGACCCAGAAAGGGAACCTGATTTTAAAAGTTAAGCTGAAGATGTCTTTTCCATGTGAACTAGTGTTCTCTTTGCTTTCTTTTGTCTATACTAGTTTTCCTGAATATGTCTCTCTCCTTCAAGATAAAATTAAAGAAATGTGTGCCAAACACACAGAAGGAATGAAATAGCTGCTGATCTTCGGCCATCTGGGAAGTGGACAGTGACGTGTCCTGGAGTTCTAGTTCCTCCTCCTGCCCTAGGCCACTTCTGAGGACCACTGCATTCCTCTTTGTGTCCCCATTAAGTGAAGTATTCTCATAAGTAATAATTCTCAAAAATTTCACTTTGATGTATCAATCATCCTGAGAAGCTTTGTGATGGAATGCTTTTTCCCCCAGTGGGAGGCAGAATAACACAGTGAAATCAGATAGAGAGGTGCATTCTGATTTTGCCATGCCCTATTTTGTCATTTATTAAAACCCTGTTTGCTTTATTTAACTTTTTTCAACTTTACTGATGTATAATTGGCAAAAATTATATATATTTAAGATGTACCATATGATGATTTGACATACATGTGCATTGCAAATTAATCACTGCATTAAACAAATTAACATATCCATCATCCTAATGTGTAATTTATGAAAACAATTGACTGGGCACGGTGGCTCACGCCTGTAATCCCAACACTTTGGGAGGCCAAGGCGGGTGGATCACGAGGTCAAGAGCTCGAGTCCATCCCGGCCAACATGGTGAAACCCTGTCTCTACTAAAAATACAAAAATTAGCTGGGTGTGGTGATGCGTGCCTGTAGTCCCAGCTACTCGAGAGGCTGAGACGGGAGAATCGCTTGAACCCGAGGGGGGCAGAGGTTGCAGTGAGCTGAAATCGTGCCACTGCGCTCCAGCCTGGTAATAGAGCTAGACCCCATCTCAAAAACAAACAACAAAATTTAAGATCTTCTTTAATTCTCAGTGCTAATTAAAATGGTAATAATAGTTACTAATAAAATTAATTAGAAATAAAATCTAACACATGATAAGCAATCAATGTATTAGATATAATTATCAATATTCTCCACCTTTTTTTCTTTCCCCTCTTCTTTCATTCTCATGATGATGTAGTTAGTGAGCTACTGGTGTTAATGGGAGTATCATCATTCCTCAACTGAGTTAAGGAAGAAAAGCAAACCCTGTAAACCATTATAACAAGCTAAGCCCCATGAAGAAGAGATTTGATTGGTTACATGTTACCATGCCAGGATTTTCTATTTAACAGGGGATTCTGAAGATGAGGTAAAGCCTTAATGCAAAGGCAGATGGAATAGATGGACAACTCCTACTTACTAAGTCACGGTTCCATTGATTCTCTAAGAAAGAATTTTATGCTTCTCAGAAGGTAAAGAGGGTGGTTCTTCAATTCTCCCTCAAATCACCCCTTAGGCAATGCTGATGGATGCAGGTACCGATACACTCTGCTGATACCTTAAGGAAAACGTAAATCTGACTCCATACATCCCAGGTTGCAGAAGCCTGTCTACCAAAGTGCATAAAAAGAATGGTCCAACCCTTTCATGAATATAACTAGCCAAATGGTACTTTCAGTAGGAGCCTGCTGTGATTTACTGGAACTGTATTATGTGATTGAATGAGTCCTGGAACAATGCTCTTCCACTTTATTCTGAGAGTTACTAATGATCACACAGATAAGAACAAGTATTAGCAGTGGCCTCAGCATAAAGTGTCATTGCCCTATTAATGTATCTGCTGAGCATATGGAAGGCATGAGTTTCAGCACAGAGGGTCTACTGGGGAAGAGAGGTGAGCCATGCTAAAAATGTAATTAGTATGCAGTCAGAATCTGGCAAGACGAGGGCTTGCCTTGCAGAGCTCACATACTTGGCTGTCAGTAGAACATTCCCAGACTTTGAATAGATGGAAGACACCCCCTTTTTACTTTACTTTCCTGTAATGCTCATACATCTTTGGACTTTCAGATTGATTTCTAGAAATAGGTCTTTTGCCTACTATAAAAGGGTACCCCTGGGAAGGTTTAGGGTGTAAGGATAGACACAAGGAATGCAAACTGTCTTGCTTGGTGTTTGAAGCTCTCCATGATATAATCCTAAGTCACTTTCTCAGTCTTATTTCCACTACACATTTTCATGGGCCTTATACTCCAACAAACGGCATCTTCTGAATCCCCCAACTTAGGCTTTATTCCTTTTCTTGCCTTCCCCCAGACCATCTTCACCATGCTTCTCCAATTGATAAAATCCTGCATTTTTGAGGTCCAGCCCAAATGTTATCTCTTCATTGAAGTCTTAGGTGGTCTCTTTAGGAAAGTCACAGGTCCAAACTGGTGATACTTTTACTTTGATTATGGCTTACTTTCGTTGTTAATGTGTGCATCTTTGTCAGGAGGGATTATGTTGTCTTCCTCTCTTTATTTCCCACACAATGCCTACCACAGTAGAGAGTCAGAAGTAGTTCTGCCTCAACAATTACGAGGAAAAAAACAGACAAAGTGCAAGTTCATAACTTTTTTGGAAACTGTGATTGTGCTGAAATCTCAAAACAATCAACTAGAAGAAAATCTGGGGAGAGACAGATGCCTGGAGGGAAACAAATCTGTGATGGAAGCACTTACTTACCTGGGGCATGTGGTATATGCATTTTGCAGAGGTCATTACCTCTTCTACTTACAACGGTCAATTGGTGTTTCTAAAACTTCAAGGGAAATGTATTTTTTGAGATACTCACCGTAGGGTTATAGGGTTTGTAGTCTTGCTGACTTAATTTTATTTTATTTTTTATTCGTAGATATGAAGGATACTTCCGTAAGTTCTGTCACTGTTTTTCCCATAGCACATGATTCAGGAAGCATTAAATCTCAGAAAAAGTTACACCGGGGGAAGAAAAATGTTATCTGATTAAAGGAGTTAAGATGAAGGTGTCTTTTTGGTGTCCTCTCATCTTTTCTTTGGTGCCCTTTATATATAATAACATTCTTCAACACATCAATTTTCTTTAAGATAAATTTTAACATGTATGAATTAGAAACTGTTTTATGATTGAAAAGAGAAACTATAGAGCAATTGGGTTCATGAACACTGAACACATGGAGGTGCTAAGAGAGTGGCATCCCAGAGAGGGCATGGAAGCTGTGTTTTGCTTCCGCCACACCTTGCCCCATGCTTCTCTTCCATTTGACTGCTTCTGAGTTGTATCCTTTATAATGAATATAATAGATATCCGAGATAAACTCTGATTTGGTGGTGCAGAAATGAAAATGATTTTGTCTTGCCCCTGGTGCATTATGACCACCGTGAACCTAAATACTGGAATTATTAAGCCATATAAAAAGAATTTGTGATGTAAATTATATGAGCCACATAAAAGTAATTTGTTTGTAATTTGGGTGACTTTAGGTGCAAACCCTGGTAGGAGCCACTGGAAACCCTGAACTACTACCTGTCTGATCCCTCTAAGAAGCAACTATATAAGTTGTTTGTACTTTCTGAAATCTGTTATTCAGCAGAAAAAATTAAAAGGTTGAGAGTTGGTGACATGGTTTATTAGATGGTGCAATGATGGATCCATAAGGGTGCTATGGTGGAGAGTTTCAGCGTCTCACCAGTGCCAGGAGGTGCTGATCAGGATTTTAACAACAATAGCCAGAATACCTCAACAAGTTTCTACTACCTAGCCTTTGACCATCTTTACCATAAAACTGAATCTCTATTTTTGACTTCTTGGAGTTATGTATGCTCCGAGTTAGTTCAGTGAAAATACTAAAGGTGATTTGGGAATGACAAAGGACATTTTAGTGAAGACTTTTTAAATAAATACAATTTTCTATAAAATTATTTTGAATGTTACTGTAGCTACTTCATTTCTCTAATCCCTGACATTAATGTTGATGAGTAAAGAAAGTTTAAACAATCACCTGAAAAGCTGCAGAAATATTTTAAATGCCTCCATTTTATTACCTCTGGTTACATGTTTTAGGAAAAGTGGGAAACAACAGGGCACTGTTTCTGGTGTGCCTTTATGTGTTAACACACTCACTTATTCTCCTAGTTGGTCTTTACATGGCTGTTGAGTCCTCTTGAATTTTCACTCTTGTGCTTTTTATTCTATCATTATGAAATCAGATTTGTACTAGAGTACTGAAATTACTTTATAAACCTTGTTTTATATTCAATTATGCCTCTATTAAGCCATAGAAAAGTAATTTGTTTGTGAGTAACAGCCAGATATACCACCTGGAACTCCAAGTACAATAAAGAAGAAAATGGAATTTAAAAGACAATGGAATTTTGAGGGTGGGAGTAGAAGGAATGATGCATGAACATATTTTAGGTACAAACAAATAACTTTTTGTAACAAAGAGAAATGAACTATTTGGTGTGACTAAGCAATAATACTCACTGAAATAATGAGTGAGTGAACTAACCTACTTCTAAATTTGTGGATTTTTATCATTAATAAGTGTGAATTTCAATTCTAGAGGAAAAATGTATGCCTAAAGGAAAGAAATGGCTACTGATCTTCAGTCAAGGAGGGAAACAGACAGTACAGGTTTTTGGAATTCCAGTCTCAACTCCTGCATTCAGTCACTTCTGAGCACCACTATATCCCCACTTTCTCATCGACATTGAGTGAAGTAAAAATAGTTGATGAACTGGTGGGTGTTGAGTGCAGGCCTTGGAGAGTTTTCAGCCCCTAGGGATGTCATATGGGAGATGGTTCATATAATCTTACAGCCTTTTTTACCTTGAACTCCACCAGTTGTTCCCAGGGAAGACCATGGAAGCTGCTGATAAAGCTTCCCTTGTTGGGCTGAAATAACAAAGGGTGATAACAACTGCTGTGTGAGAGTCACCGAACTCCCCTGTGCTCCTCTTGCCATCTCCTGGATGGAAAGAAAAGCCTTAATCTGAGGGGAAGGGCAACATAAACCATCTTCCTTAAGGTAATGGGGAAAAGGGACTAAGAAACAGAAACAAACCGTTGTATTACCAGGGAAAGGTAGGGATATGTGCAGGAGGAACCATCGTGGTAGAAAAAGCTGGAACACTGAATAGGCTACACCACGATAACAGGAACACAGTGCTTTCCTAAGAAGATTAATCACAATCACCAGTGTACACTCCCCACGGATCCCCGTCACCAGGCTGAGGAGCATTAAATAGCAAGTAACAATGAAATATTGCCAGAAGAGTTGGAAGAGACAGACTCTCACTGAAGCACAGCATAAATGGAGGTCCTAAAACTGAAATTCATGGTGATCTTGATGAAAGCCCTCTGGAAAAACCGCTGTTACCCTAAACATAAGATATCTCTAAAGGAATTTGAAGCCTGTGGTATACTCAAGATGACTAAAGCAACAACGAACCTCAAACCCAGCCTAACTCTTGACCAGGAGTTAAGAAAAAAAACCCACACCAAATGCCTCACAGAAGAACAGGAATGCCTTTTTCCAAGCATAAAAGCTGCTTCCCCCAATCTCTGTGGCCTTACCTGCAATACCAGCAATAACAACAAAAACAAAAACTACCCAGCATAAAAAGACCAAACAGGAGTTTTAAAAAACTGAGAAAGCATTCCCCCAAAGGACCAATCAATCAGCAGAACCAAACTCAAAATTGACACAGGTGTGGGGACTGAAGGCAATTTAAAATATTTGTAATAAATATGTTAAGGTTACTAATGGAAAAGGTTGACAACACCCAAGAACAAATGTTGTTTTAGAAGAATGATGGAAGCTATAAGAAAAAAATTACTTGAGAATGTTACAAAGGGAAAAGCACAATAGCAGTAACAAAGATCACCTCCAAAGGGCTAATTAATAGAGATGACAAGTAAAGAAAGATTCACTGAACCTGAAGATAGATCAGTAGAAATTACCATAACTGAATCACAAAGCAAATAAAAAGTGAAAAATAACGGACCATCCAAAAGCTATGGGATAATATCAGACAATCCACTACATATGTAATCAAAATAATAGACAAAAAGAGAAGGAGCAGAATTATTAGAGATTTAACAGAATTTTCCAAAGTTAATGACTAGCAAAAATCACAGACACAATAATCTCAGAGAATACCAAGCAGGATTAAAAGTAAAATTCACACCTACGCATATAATCTTCAAACTGTTGAAAATAAAAGGCAATAAGAATGTCCTGAATGTATCCAGGTAGAAATGATAAAAATGAAAAAAAAAAAAAAAAAAAAAAAAAAAGGATGAACAAAGCTTAAGGATTATAGCGGACTTCTTATCAGAAACTATTCAATCCATAAGGTAATGGAGTGACAGCTTTAAAATGTTGAAAGAAATAAAAGTGAACACAGAACTCTATATCCAGTGAAAATATCTTTTAAGAACACAGGAAAAAATACTTTATGAGTAACAAAGATGGAGAGAATTTATTGCCAGCAGACCTACACTACAATGAACATTAAAGTTATTTAGGGAGAAGGAATAGGATACTAGATGAAACAGGAATCTACACAAAAAATGTAAAATGCTCTAAATCAAATACACGAGGGTAAAATAATATATTTCTTTTTATTATTTTTAATTGCTCTAAAAGATAACTGATACTCTAAGAAATAATAGCAATATTGGGAGTTTATAACATAGTATAAGTAAAATATATGGCAACAATAGTGCCAAGTGTGGAGGAAGAAACTGAGACTATACTGTTGTAAGGTCCTTAAACTATACCTTTGAAGAAAAATTCTGATTAATTTCAGAGGTGTATTGTTAATCCCAGACAACCACTAAAAAAAAAAAAAAAAGATAATAATGGAGATAGAACAATAAAAAACGTGCGTCCAACTTAAGGCAGAAAAAGAGGGGAAAAGAGATGAAATAAACTGAAAATAGCTTGAAGATTTATTTTATTTAATTTTTATTTTTAAGACGGAGTTTTGCTCTTGTTGCCCACGCTGGAGTGCAATGGCACGATCTCGGCTCACGGCAACCTCCGCCTCCCAGATTGAAGCGATTCTCCTGCCTCAGCCTCCCGATTAGCTGCGATTACAGGCATGTGCCACCACACCCAGCTAATTTTGTATTTTTAGTAGAGATGGGGTTTCTCCATGTTGGTCAGACTGGTCTGGAACTCCCGACCTCAGGTGATCCACCCGCCTCGGCCTTCCAAAGTGCTGGGATTACAGGCATGAGCCACCACGCCCAGTGAAGATTTATTTTAATTCAACTGTATCAATAATCTTACTAATTATGCGAGGTCTAAATACTGGAATTACAAAATCAGAGGCTGTCAAATTGATTTAAAAAAAGCTAAACCCAACTATATTCTATCTGTAGGAAAATTGCTTTGAATATAAGACATTGATAAGTTAAATGTAAAAGGATGAAACAAGATGTATTAAGCAAACACTACTCAAAAAAAAAAAAAAAAAGCTGAAGTAGCAATGTCATATCAGACAAAGTATACCTCAGGACAAGAAATAGTATCAAAGATTTAGAGACATGTTAGGCAGTGATAAAGTCAATTCTCCAAGAAAACATGCAATCCTGTTGAAGTTATTAGGTGCATGCATCTAATGCTAATAACAGCTTCAAGTTACACGGCACAAAAACTGATAGAACTGAAAAGAGAAATAGATGAGCCCACAACTGTAGTTAGAGCTATTAATATTCTCATCTAAGTATATAATAAGAAGGCAGAAAACCAGAAAGAATAGAAATGACCTGGACAATGCTATAAATGAACTTGGTATAAACAATTTAGGATTTACAGAGCATTCCATGCAATGATAAACATTTTTCTCAAAATGGATCATTCACCAAGATAGATATATCCAGTGGTACAAAACAACCATAGTATATTTTAAAGAAAAAATGATACAAAATACGTCTTCGGGCCATAATAAAATTAAACTAGAAATCAATAAAATAAGAAGAACTGGAAATTCCTCAAACTTAAGAAAATTAAACAACACACATTTAAATAACCCTTTGATCAAAGAAGTCTCAAGGCAAATAAAAAAAAATTTTGAACTTCTTAAAAATGAAACTACTACATTTGGAATTTAGGGGTTGCAGACAAAGCCATGTCCTTACAGGAAAAGTCTAGCATTAAATGTATTTATTAGGATAAAAGGAAAGTCTCAAATCGGCAACCTAAATCTTTATCGTAAAAAACAAAAACAAAAAAAAATGAGTAAAAGAAGAGCAAGTTAAACCCCAAGTAAACAAAATGAAAAAAAAGATAAAAGTTAAGGCCGGGTGTGGTGGCTCATGCCTGTAATCCCAGCACTTTGGGAGGCCAAGGCAGGTGGATTACCTGAGGTCAGGAGTTCAAGACCAGCCTGGCCAACATGGTGAAACCCTGTCTCTACTAAAAATATGAAAATTAGCCAGGCGTGGTGGCACACACCTGTAATCCTAGCTACTCAGGTGGCTGAGACAGAAGAATTGCTTCAGCCCAGGAGGCGAGATCATGACACTGCAGTCTAGCCTGGCCGACAGGGTGAGACTCCGTCTCAAAAAAAAAAAGTTAAAATTAAAAAATTAAAAATAGAAAAGCAGGAAAGAAAACCTATACAAGCAAAACTACCTCCTTCAAAAAATCCTTAATGGTTATCATTTTTTAATCTTTTAGGAGATGATCAAATAATATTTTCATGATTCAATGTGTATTAAAATATATGATGTGCAGTTGTTTTACATAGGGTGGTTAGAGCCAACTTCTCTAGGAACCTAATATTTGAGATGAGCTCTGCTCTGGATAATAAAAAGAACCGTCCATTCAAATGTCTAGAGGAAAAGTGTCCCTGGTAGGGTGACATCTTTACAATGTAAAAAAAGTCATAAGCTTACTTCTAATGTCTGTCTAAAACAAATAACCTTGCTAGCATAATTTGCATATTAGTGATCTCTGTTTTGTTTTGGTTTATTTTATTAATAAACTATATTTCTTAGAGCATTTTGGGTTCACAGTAAAATTCAGTGAAAGGTACAGCATTCCCACATATCTCCTACCTCTACACATGCACTACTTCCCTGCTCTCGACATCCCACATATGAGTGATCCCACACGATTGTTCCAGTGGAAGAACCTATGTTGACACATTATTATCACCTGAAATTCATAGTTTACAGTAGGGTTTACTCTTGTTGTTGCACATGTTGTGGGTTTGGAAAAATGTATAATGATATGTATCTGCCATTATAGTATCTTACAGGGTATTTTCACTGCCCTAAAAGTCGTCTGTACTCCACCTGTTCATCCCTCTCTCCCCCAACCGGTGACAACCTAACCTTTTTACTGATTCCATAGTTTTACCTTTTCCAGGAAGTCAGAAATCCTTTTCAAATTGGCATCTCTCATTTAGTAATATCTAAGTGTCTTTTCAGGGTTTAATAGCTCATTTCTTTTTGGCACAAAATCATATTCCACTGTTTGGCTGTACCACAGTTTATTCACTCACACACTGAAGGACATCTTCGTTATTTCCAAGTTTTGGTGATTATGAATAAAGTTGCTATACACATCTGTGTCCAAGTTATTATGTGGACATAAGCTTTCAACTCCCTTGGATAAATACTAAGGAGTATGATTGCTATGTCATAGGAAAAGAGCATGCTTAGTTTTCTGGGAAATTGCTGAACTGTTTTGCAAAGTATCTGTATCATTTTGCATTTCCACCAGCAATGAATGAGATTTACTGCTATTTCACATCCTTGCCACATTTGGTGTTGTCAGTGTTTTGGATACTGGCCATTCTAATGAGTGTTGTTCTATCTCATTGTTGTTTTAATTTGCAATACTCTAAATATATATGGTGTTGAACATCTTTTCATGTGCTTAATTGCCATCTGTGTATCTTCTTCTGTCAGATGTCTCTCCAGATCATTGGATTTTTAATATAATAATTATGTATCTTTAATATAGATGATGTTTACATTTTTTAAAGTAAGGGAAATATATTATTTTAAATGCAGATCCAAAAGTTTTGGAACCTATAAAAAATTCACAGAAATCCATAGAAAGAGTTTTAAAAACACAGAGCTAGAAAATCTCTGTTATTTGCAATTTTCATCTTCTAGGATTCAAAGACATGGATAGATAGAGGGAAGCAGGTTTTCTTGACATGTTTATATTATGGCCAAATTTGATAAAAATAAATCCATTCCAGAAAGCAAAAGGAATGCAAAGCAATCTAATTGCAAGATATACATTTAGTCCTCCAAATATTCTGACTTTGAATTTGGTAAGAATTTCTTCTTATTAGTAAGAAAAGTATTCACAACTATATTCTCAATCAACCTTTACTGCAGTCACTCTTCAAAGTTTTTATTCTTGTCTTTGTCTGTGGAGCCTGAAAGAATTACCCCTATAAATAAAATAGAAAGTTCGCTGGTTAGAAGTAGATAAAGAGATTACATGCTTATCTCTGTGGTATGTCAGCACCCTACAAATTGGGGAATTGAATATATCCATGTTCAAACAAGAAGTTTGCTCTACATTTCTACCCTACTCTGTTCTTAGAAATTAAATTGGAATAGACGTTTAAAAAGTAATGGTTGTACAGATCAGTATTTTACCGATTCTTACAGAGTAGGTTTTAATTAAATATGCCCTTCTTTGATTTCAAAAGGGAGAGAGCAAAAGCCCATTGAAAAGAAAAAAATAATTCCATCTTCTACTATTACTATAGTTGTAAAGTTGGATAATAATTAATAAACAGCCCTTGGGGAAATTGTATGCATTGCATTAATATAATTTTTCTCAAACTATGCATGCAGTGACTCGCAGTGAGAGTCACGTGTCTGGTGAATTATGAAACCTCAAACATGTTGATTGGGGAAGACTTCCCTAGTGATTCCAACATATATTTAATTACATATGTCTATGACCTTTTTTAAAAAATGTTGTCTTTTGGAATCATATGATAGTTTTTCAGTAAAAAATACTCCTGATTACTTGACCATCTAGTTTTTCCTATTTGTATTAGAAGTACAAACAGTAGGGATTATATAACTGTGCTTTGGGATAAGACTTTAGCAAGGACATTGTACCTGATCTTTTCAGCGTTATTTTTGGCTGCATAACAAATTGCTTCAAAACTTAATGGATTAAAATAACTATTCCATTTCTCTCATACTTTGAGGGCTCAGGAATCTGGAGAGTTCCTGAGCCTATCATCATCAACGGAAGATTTGCCTGGGCTACAACATTCAAGCTGTCTCACTCCCATAGCTGGTAATGAATTGCTGGTTGTTGGCTGGGGCACCTTCGTGTGGCCTCTCCATGGGTAATGGGAGTCTCACAGCATGACAACTTTGTTCCAAGACAGGTGTCCCAAGAGGGAGCAGCTAAAAGGCAAATATTCAAGGAAATCAAAGAAGCTGTCAGGTGTCTTCTGACTTCATCTCAGATGTCTCACTGTGTGGTTATAAGTGAGTCACATTCAAAAGAAGAAGAAATTGTCCCTCTCTACTAATGGGAAAGATGCCAAAGAGTTTAAAGTCATCTTTATTGCATCACATACACTATTTCTTAAATGGCAACTTGGGCATTCAGTATTGACTGATTTCGCTGGGGAATTATCAATGTACCATCCACATCTTGTTATAGCAGTGTCAAAAATATTTCCTATGTCAACCTCCCCTCTAGTTTCCCAGCTCACTTTATATACCTTAAAATACCTAAAAATGTAACCAATAAAGCTTATTGTAGAAAGTACGAACACAGAAAACAGATTAAAAATATACGTTGCTTCTAATCTCATTATTTAGTGATATCCGTATTTTGCAATTTTAGCATAAACATTCACATTTATACAATTTTGTTAAATTGCTTTTTCATTTAAGAGTTAAACAGTGTTTCATGCTATTACATTTTTATATTATTTACATATTTTAAATACTTTCATTGTAGAAAAATTTTATATTTTCCTACTTTTTTTTTTTTTTTTTTTGAGACAGAGTCTTGCTCTGTTGCCCAGGCTGGAGTGCAGTGGTGAAATCTCAGCTCACTGCAAGCTCCACCTCACAGGTTCCTGCCATTTTCCTGCCTCAGCCTCCCAAGTAGCGGGGACTACAGGTGTCCACCACCACGCCCAGCTAATTTTTTTTTTTTTTTTTTTGTATCTTTTTTAGTAGAGATGGGGTTTTACCATGTTAGCCAGGATGGTCTCAATCTCCTGATCTTGTGATCTGTCTGCCTCAAATTTCTTAAGGTGTTAACAAAATAAAATTTATTTTCACTTTACTTTCAGTTCATATCCATTATTGATATGGTAGTGATATTGGTGTGGTAGAGATTCACAAGAAGATGGTTGAAAACACTCAGTTGCATCATATGTCACAAAAATGATAGCACGGCTTAAGTCCAGGTTCAATATCCTTAATCTATAATTATAAAATTGAAAAATAATCTGGAAAAACAATTTTTGGTTTTGTTTTATAGCTCATCTGGCAATAAGAACTGATCTCATCTAATGAGAGACTATTTATAATACTTATTTTAAACAATATTGTGTATATTCATAACTTCTGCTGCAGAAATATTAATATTCAACTATGAATTGCTGCCTGAGACCCCCCCGCCCAGTGGTTTATGTACTGTATTAATTTTCTAAACTAAAAAATCTAAATTCTGAATGAATGAGGTCACAACATCTTCTAAAAAATGTAATAATAGGATCTAACATCTATTGAGCTAGTATTAGACACTGTTCTACATTAATATGCATATTTGTTCATTTTATCCTCTAAACAAACAAATATGAATGATTATCCATTTCTGATGAGAACACGAACTCTCAAAGAGAGTGAATAACAACTAGCAAGTGGAAGATGTATAATTGAATTTGATCCCGAAGTCTGTTGATTTTTTTACATTATTTTGCTTGACTTATTCATTGGCAGATAACTTTCTAAATATGCTGAACTGTCTTCAGAGGGCAAAATTAAGGTTTCAGTATTTTCCTCTTTTTCTCCCACTCTATTTTCTAAATTCCTGTAAATTCAAAGAATTGTATGATTGTTTACAGGGGCTACGTGCTCTGTCCTCATAAGATGGTGAAATCTCATTTTCTTTGCATTTTTTTTCTTTTCCTCTGTTGTCAATTTGTTAACTTCTAACCTCCCCTACTTTTATTCTCTGCTATGGGCATTGCCTACTTCTATCTTCTTCACTGGCTTTTCAGTTTGATGTAAATATGACAAGCCACCTTAAGGTAAAATGTTGCATTGGAAAATAAATTCAAATGGTAATTTACGAGGCTTTGATAAGTAATGTGAATCTGTACAACAGAATTCTGCAAGAGATAACAATTGAGAAATTTCATCATGCAATACACATAAAATCTTCCTAAAAATATTCTTCTGTAATTACATTTCTCATAGTAATTGTTATCTTCTTTTCTTTACATCTCTTTGTTTATAGTCATCTACCGCCATCTTTTTGATAGCTTCCTAAATCCCTTTATAATTTATTCTCTCTTTTTCTAGACCTATCGTTTTCTTCTCCGGGAGCTTCTTGTTATTTTTTATGTAAAGCCACTCACCCCTTCTTTCAAACAAAAATTTTCTTAGAAGATTGAAGTTGGTATTAAGGCCACTTTGCTTACCTGTTTTTGTTTCAGGCATGCATGCTTCTCCTGTGATATTGTCTATACATTTTTGTATGAAACAGCCAGAATTAATACATATTAGTAAGCAATTGAAGCATTCGAGCTTCAGTCTAACTCCTGTTGGTTTACTTTTTCTCCAAAATATGCTATCCTGGTATTTGATAGAGCTCTATTGGGCAGCAAAAGTATTTTTGCTTGTTTTATATATAATTATTCTAGTTCTACTTTGATTAGAATCTCATTGAAGATAAAGTGGAGAAATTAGTTATCAACTGGGGTAAAAATAAAGGTGACTTATATAGAGAGATGTGATCATTCCCAAATCTTTCCTGACACATTGAACTACTGTCATCATTCTTGGAATTTCCATCTTTCCTTTTTCCAGGGCAAATGCTCAGCAAATATTTGAATGAATATCATAGAATATTAGTTCTCTAATAAAAGGACGTGGGCCCATGAGATTTGCTTGTCGCTCAGCTTCTAATCCTTTCCTATTATTCATTCACAATTTTACTACTGCTTCAAAAAAAAAAAAAAAAATTAAGCTTAGAAGGCAAGCTCTGGTGCAGGGCCTATCATGGGCATCTCCAAAATTATGGTTTATATGGGACAACGATTGACATATGCTTTTTTCTGAATATGATATTTATATCTACGGAAATCTGCCAAAATCTACATTCCCAACCATCTGACATAATGCTGATCATAAGCTAATCTACCAAGATGATCCACTCCACCTTTCCTGGAACATTTTGTTTCCTGACAAAGGGAAGAGACAATAAAATGTCTATCAGGAGCTGAGTTTGGCCATCATTTAAAACTCTTAAGTCATCCCCCTAAAAACAAACAAACCAATACAGCATTGTTCTTGACCTTGATTAAATAATATTGAAAGCTAGTTTTAGTAACATACAGAGATCTTAGAATAAGACGAGGACAGAATAAGGCCAGTTTATGTACTGTGCAGAACAGTTTTGAAGGAGGAGCGAGATTATATAAGTTCCTTTTTTTTTTCCTAAATCATCTACTTTATAGTTAATATATTCCTCTTGGATCCAGAAAACACAACTCTTTCTGGGAATAGTATTTTGTTCTAATAGCTAAAATGATTCCCTTTCATTCAGGACCATCTGGGTAGTGTATCATTTCTTGTGCAAAATGAAAGTTCAGATCCTCACCTTAAAAAAACAAACAAAAAACAGGTGAAGGTGCCATTAAAGCTACTAAAATCTACAGCTTTTTCTTTAGTTTGCAGACTATTACTCTCATTTGTCATGATTATTCATTAGTTAAAACCTTTTTAAGTAAAAAATTTAAATTTTAACACTATTAGCATGGCTTTTATTCATCTTTACATTGTACAATGCCAGTTTTAAATGCAAATATAGAATGAATTAACTTATAGATGGAATAATGAAAATTACACAATTACTATTTTCCAGCTTATATGCATATGTATTTCATTCTTAGCTGAAGAATCGAATAGACTGTTCATAAACTAACTCAACTGTTCTTATTTAATTTGATAGGCACACCTTCTATCAATGCTATCTTTGGCTTAGAAATGAGGAAGGAGGAACTGAGAAAAAGGAAACTATGTGCTTCCCTGTATTTCCCTTTTGTTATGTGTCAGGAGTTTCCCATAAGTGGCTATTAATAAAGGAAAATAAAGTAAGGAAATATGTGATGGATTTCTTTGCCACTCATGTCTCCTAGAATGCTGTTGCCTTCTTTCTGTCTTCAAAGCAAGTTCTAGTTTGAACAGAAGGTGTGGTTTCTCAGAAATGAGAACACCCCACTCACTCAATCATAAAATATTATGCTTTACCTTGCATTTACTTTTAGTCTTGTTGCACTGTCGCATATTGTGGATTCATTGGAATTCTGTACTTATGGGCCATTAATGGCACTCTATGCAAATAGGGTGGCATGGAACAGTGGCAGAGATGCACATTGCATGTATATCCTTTGCTCATGCACATGCTCTCTTGCCTCATCAGACTTCACAGGCAAAGCACAAGTTTAACGATAAAATGAATAACAATTTTAAGAGGGCAGTTTCCCAGCTTGTACACGTATGAAGTTGTGCTTGCCTACATTTCACTCTTGTTTTCTTGAAAAATTCTAACCCAGGAGTGAACAGTGGGAGAAAGAAAGGAAACAACCCAACCACAGGCTTAAGTCTCATGTCAGGATTGTTTAATGATCTGGACGCACAAATCCACTATTGGAGATAATTTCATAATCAACCAAACTCTATTTTAGTGAAAATCTATCTTATTCTGGAACAGATTAGATAAATAGAAAGAAGTACTTGGAAAACATGTGCTGTGTAAACAGACGTTGCCCAAGTGGGAAGCTTAAAGAAATTGCAGAAGAACATGCAGCTGTTTCTAAATTGTAAACTCAAATTCAGATGGTATTTAAGTAGTTTTATTTTCTTTCTGTATATTAGATTTCTAATTTCTCAAAAATTACAATCATGCACCATATATCCTAAATCACAAAGCCCCTCCTACTCCTAGATGTGAAATATGTTTTCTTTAAAGGGATTTACCCACTGTAAAAGAAAAGATGGCAGAGAAGATGTTAGAGCCATGTGTGTCTTGCCAGATTGTGCCTTCTCATTTTGGGTGTCTCTGAGCCATCATTCTGAAGGCAGATAGTAATCTAGAAATGGATTTGTACCTTTTACATATCCTTAGCTTACACTTTCCCTGCCTGTCAAGCAGGCCAAAGATTAATGATTCAGGAATTCTCTGCCTCACTGATTCTCTTTCCTATCTGAGGATTGTATATTTATGTTCACCTTCCACCTTTGACCATTGAATAGGACTCAGGAAAGTACGTACGGCAATGTGTCTCAACACTACCCTTGTGTAACATTCTATGTATGATCCTTAAGAGAGCAAGGTGGCAATACTGAAATCAAATGGCATATGGCACAACTAGTCCAATAAATTTGAGAATATTTTGTTCTTTGGAGATATAGGGATATGTTTTGGAGAATTTATCTTGCCTATGAAATCAAAGATAGTGAAATGCATGGACCTACATGGTAAGGTCTTAAATTTCAAACATTCAGGCAAATTTTGCATATTTCATTTCAGGAAAAGCCAGTTTTCTTAGCTTACTGAACATGGTAATCTATTCAGAATAACTTTACTTCTTCAATTTTTAAGTAAAACTTGAGGTAGGGGAATTTCTATCAAACTTGTGATGTTATGAACTTATTAAATGCAGTAAAACTCCTTCTTTTTGGCACTGGTAGAATAGTAAAAAAGCCTTAACCCTGTTTATTTAGCTATTATGTAATTGCGTGGGAACAGAGAAGGAAGTGAAAAGATAATGTTTTAGACCCAGAAAGCCTTTAATACTACTCCAGCCTTTCAAAGCTATAATGACTTTGTCTGTAAAAGTTCTATATTCAGATCTTGCCTGTTGACACTGAAGAAAGGTTGTTGGATGTTGAACATTGAAAGAGATCATCTGAGGCTCTGACACATACCAGGTGTGTCAAGGTGTGGCTAGAGGTCACATAAAAGGGGTAGTTGTTGTAGAATGTGAATGTGGATGCATCAATAGGTGTTTATTAAGTACCTACTAACTGTGAGCACTTTGAATGTGTGGGAGATGTAAAGAATACATCCCTGCTGCCAAGGAATAAAGATAAAACAATAGTAAGCAAGAGGGCATCGCCACATTTCATGTGCCCAGCACTCAGTTGTCCTCATACTGAGTGTGGTCCATGTACAAACACATTTGGCACTCACAGCCATCCTATGACTTAGGTTCAGTGTATATCATCTCTGCTTTAAAAGGAGATTAAATCACCAGGAAGTTTAGTTACTTTTTCAAGCTCACATAAATAGGAAATGGTGAGATTGGGTCTGAAAAGCAGAAGTTTGAATCCAAAGTCTGCAATCATACTTTCTTTATTATAAAAAATTAAATCCTAAATTTTGTCTTTAAATCTTCAGCAGTAATTTTGTGCTCATTTTAGGGAAAGAGTAACTCTGTGTTTTGTGTATATTTGTTAGCCATTTCCCTTAATAAAGCATTACATAAAATAATTTATTTGTTGGAAAAACACAGGAGATCAGAAAAATGCAAGAAATTAGAATTTCAAATATAACAGCATATTAATTACAAATAAATATCTGGTTATTTATGCACACTTAATGATTCAGTATAATTTTAAGAATACAATTTGTATTTGTTCAAATATGTGGTGACATTTTACATTGGCTCTCTCACTTAGTAAAGACAGCCCTGAAAATAGCCAAATACAATATTTCAAATTAAATTTCTGAAACTGAAGCCACTTATTTACATAGGTACAAACTCCTCTGAAGACTATGAAAGTAAATTGTGGCTATTTTTTAAGAGCTGGTGTTAAACGCTTAGAAAAGACCCATCTAATGGAAATGCATTTTAAATTTCTGCAAACAGGGGTAATATGTTACTTAAAGTAATGTCAAATATAATGATATGAGATATGACGTGCATAACTAAAATTTAAAAATCTCCAGGAGAATTTCTGAGAAGTTTTTTAATGAAAGTAAAAGTGTTAACTCATGTTTTGGCATATTTATTCCAGGGTATAATAGAGTATAATAGAGACTTTAAAAACAGAAGGGTCACTTGATTTCTCCTGCTTTTCTCTACCACTGTGAATTAAAGATCATTCATTTAGCAAATTGATAAGTATTTATTGAGCCAAGGATGTGCCAGACACTACACTAGACAGTGGACAAATAAAAATAAACCAAGCAGATATGGTGCCAGTCAGTGATGTTCTAAAACAGAGGATGTGGTGGGCAGTGGAAACAGCTTATCCTAAGTACAAGCAGCAAGCTGTTGCATTGTATGTAGAGAGTTTAAGAACAAAAATAAAAATGAATAAAATCAGCCTGCTTTTTATCGCTGTGCTCTGTCAATTCTAAACAATGTTAGTGTTAAAATAGCTCTCCTGTGTTGGAGAAGACTTTTCTATGCACACTGTAAAATAATTTTGATAGCTTTATTCAAAAACCTGGAATACCCTAGCTATAAAAATTACAGTCAAATGCATAACAAACTGTGATATGTTCATACAATGGAATATTACACAGTAGTTGAAAAAAATTACTGTCACATTCAACATCATGGATGAACCTGAAAAATATGAGGTTAACTAGAAGATGCTTTACATAAGAATATGCTGTGTGTGATTTCACTTATACAAAAATTCAAGAAAAGAAAACTCATACTGTGGTGCCAAATAATCAGAACAGTGGTCATCTCCAAAGGAGCATGAAAAGATTTGATTGAGCATGGGTAGGAATACTTTCTTGGATGCTGGTCATGTTCAATATCTTGATAAGGTTTGTGATGCAGAGATGTACACATTTGTCAAAATGTAGACAATATATAAGGTTTGTGTATTTTATTGTATGTAAATTTAAATTTTTATTTCACATTTTATTCCACAGGAAAACATGTGAAAATATATAATATGTAAATTATATATCTGAAGATGAAAACATTTATAATCAAATACTTAATTAAATGTGTATTATTTATGGTGAAGGTCATCGACTTCAAGCATTTATGTTGAAATGCCTAAAAAATAAGGGATAGAATTTTTCAACTGTGTGGGATGTTTGATAATTTTCATAATACAATGAATGATTGAATAGAAATATAGGGTGGATAGATAGATAGATAGATAGATAGATAAAAATATCTGGCATTCTGGCTAGGCAAGTGCCATGTCCTGATTGTTTAAGGACCTGACCAAATTACTATTTGTAACGGATGGCTTACACTGATTGACCTAGGCCAATATTCCACTAGTGCCCACTATAGTTCATTTTATTTTTTCTTTCTTTCTTTCTTTCTTTCTTTCTTTCTTTCTTT